>NW_027481109.1:0-107578 GCF_050403485.1 Sporobolomyces salmoneus
TGTTCTAACCTGTGGATTGAGCGCTTTAGTTCAATCATTCCGAGGGCTGTGGATTTCAACTCGAAAATTCGCTTCTCAGTCTGTTCTCCGGAGAAAATTGACTCAAAACCTCAATGAGGGCACTGAGCAGGCCTTATGGTGTCATAGTTGTCAATACCAAGTCTTGCCTCATGACTACTATCATGGTGAGACCAACTTGCGCGCAAGTCACCCTGCATTTGTCAGAATTTTTGAGAGGACATCTTATGATACGTATCAACGGTAGGACCGAGTCAGGTAGCACTTGCGAGAAAAGTAGAAATCATGTGGCAAAAGCGGAATGAGCTCAAAATCTACAGCGGTATTTTCCCTTCTTGCGAAAGTTTCCTTTCTCCCTCTCAGCCCTGTACTCTTTCCATGACTGAGTCTGAGTACGCTCTCAGAACCCTCTGAAGTTGATCGCTTGCTCGAAAGAGACGAGAGAGACACAGTCAGACCAGAGAGTATTATGATTCTCAGCTGCTTCTTTAATCATCCTTCGCGGCTCTTTCTGCTGTTCTGTCTCCACAGATCTTCTACGAAGAGCTCTATCAGATCGTAGAACCCGTTTCCTTCCTCGTAGTACGTCTGTAGACTGAGATAGAAAGATGCGCGTATGCGCCGAATTCGGCGCATCCGGCGCAGAGTTGGTGCTTTCTCTGCGCCGATGCGCCTTACCCCGCACTCGATGCGCCGAAGGTTTTGTCTCAGCGTCGATGTCGAGAAAGCAGACGGACAAAGCGCGAAGTACTCTCCATGGACCTCGAGATATCGTCGCAAAGAACGTCTAGACGGTGCGACTTGCGGAAAGAATGGCTCACGTTCGAGAAATCGCCTTCGGCGCAACGTCAAAATTTTCGGCGCAAAGTTGGATTTACCGCTGACACATTCTTTTTACTGACGCCCTTTCCTTCTCGTTATCAGGTTGTCGTCACTTCTCTCCGGTTACCATATGTCTTCGTCGAAGTCTTCGTATCGAAACTCAAGGCTGGATCGGGGTGAGATGTTTTGGGGGAACGATGCGACGTTCAACGCCTCGGGAATTTCGCGAACCTGCTTGTGCCCCAATCGTCCGCGGCCGCAGACTCTCTGCGGTGACGGTGATAGGGGTACATGCTCGTGAAAAATTCTTCGGGCGTTCAACGTTGCGCCGCACCGCCAGGCCATCTCATTGCGATCTGTCTCGGAATCACTTCGACTCAACTTCGTCGCCACTTCACGAAGACTCTTTTCTTCAACTTCAACATTCTTCTCGTGAGTCGCTCGTTTGCTTCACTGCGGTGACTACGGAGTGAGGCGTTCTGGAAGGGGGTACACTTGATTCATCATTCCGAGGCAGTCGGTACTCAAGAACCGGTTCGAAGCAAGCGTGATCTTTCCAGATCTCGCCCCGCCTTCTCCGCTGGTCGTCGGTACCGTCGGTCCTGATATGACTCGGAGTTTCCTCTTCCAGAGCGTCTCATTGCGACCCCGTTTCTTTTTTTCAGCTTGGACAGACCTCGGAAGTTTTGCTAACGAGCTTTCTCCCTACTTCATAGGTCGATATCGTCCCTCGCTCGGCCCTTCGGTGTCACCTCACTCTTCATTGCTCGTCATTGGAGCAACCAGAGGCCATAGATACGGCGGTTCGTCGAGTATTCCTTCCTTACGAGCGATGGTCTCGACGTTGCTCTGCGCGACGACAGTCAGGTCTACCTCGACAGGACCAGAGCCACTGGTTCGATCCGAGGCGATCTGACAGTCAAGCCGAGGCATCATCGAGCTATCGTTGGTGAATCTGAAGGTCTCTTGATCAACCGTCGAATCCATTGTATCTAGTTGCTTTCTTTCGCTGTAGTTCCCCTCCCTCCTCTACTTTGACATTGTAATCATGGTCATCTCAACTCTTCGATACCTTCGACTCACGAGAGAGACCTGCTCAGAACCGTCGAGGATCTGTCGCGTAACGGTTCCATTTTGATTTCTGCTTATTCTCGCTCTCGCGATCCCACACGTGTCTGAACTGCAATGCGCTAAACGTTCCAGACTACTCATCATCTGGCGCTCAGCTTAGTTCTGCTACTCTCAGCTGAAACCTCATCTCGAATCGATCAACCTTTAGCTCTTTTTCCATTCTCAAGCTAAAATCGTATTCTTTCCTCGCTCTCTCGATTCTTTTCACTGTTCCTCCTTCCGCTTCGTCCCCAATCTTCCCACTTCAGCTCTCAACCCCTCGCCTTCCCGACTTTCTAGCATCGCCCTCAACCCTTCGACCCCAACCCTCTCCATCAACCTCTGCAGAATCATCATCGCTTCTTTCTTACTCTGCTCTTTATCCCGCGGGGATCCGAGTTGTCGCAACCGGAGGGATTTGAGGAGGGTTGCGTAGAACCGAGGAGAGAACGAGTCGGGCGCTGAAGAGGCGACAGCAGAAGAGGGGAATTGAGTTCGAATGAAATCGACTAGATTGGGAGAAACGGAGGAGGGGATCTCGGAAGGGAGAGTTTGGTGTTCGAGTGAAGAGAGAAGGAATCGGAATTCGTCTAAATCGTGATCTCCTCCTCCTCCGAGTCTTGCGGATTTCTTTGCGTATGCGGAGAGGAGAAGAGAAAGATGAGGTAATTCGGGTTTGATTCCTAGACTTTGCATTGATTGAAGGATATCGAGGAGTTGTTCACAGACTGAATCGGAAGTCGAGGTCGAGGTTGAAGTTGGGGATCGAGAGTTTTCGAGAGTGAGTAGAAGAAAGGGAATGAAAGTGTATGGATCGAGAGGACTCTTGCGTGAAGGTTCGACGGCGAGAGAGGATCGAGATATTTGTTGTTTCTTGTGAGAAGGGACGATTTGCCACGCCATTGGGTCAAACAAGCTCGTGAAGATTCGACGAAGATGTTGAGATCCTCCTGAGGTGGGATGGGAGGTAGTGAAGAGGGGAACGAGAGCCTGCATGACGATTGAAAGAGTGTAGGCGTTGCAAGTCGTCGTTTCGAGTCGTCCTCCTCCTCCTCCTGCGGTTTCATTCGATTCGTTCCTCCTAGTTGAGACGGTTCGGAGAGTAGCTCCTTTGATCCCGGCGATTAAAGCGAGAGGTAGTCCTTTCAAATTGAAATGGTCCCTGAACCTCCTTACGACGAGCTTCAATTCCCCTTTCTCTAGATCCGCGAGCATTCGACAAGTCACCCAGAACCCTCTTTGCCAGTAAGAATTCCTGACGAGGTTCTCGATCGTCTTGAGCACGACGGCGCCGTTGTCGTGAGATTCGAGAGAGTGAATCAAGGTCGAGACGGAATGAGCGGAGGGAAGAGGTCCTTTCGTGAGAAGTTGAACGAGTTTTTCGAGTGCGAGGGAAAGTTGAGACGATTCGACGAGTCGAACGAGGAGTTGAGATTCGGTTTGACTAGTCGTTCGTCCGTAATATTCGGAATCTTCTCCAGTCAACTTCGAGTACTCTTTCCATTCGACGGGGAGTTCGGGAGGGAGGGAGAGGGAACCTTCTTCGATGGAACTGACGGCATGTTGATCTCGGAACGTAGTGAACGCCTCTTGTGCTGATGGGTTCCCTCCTCCTCCTTCTTGAGCCGATCCGGCAGTCGAAGAGTCGTGATAGGTTGAAGATCGAGCGAAATAAGGACTCCAACTCTTCATTTTCTCGTTTTGAATCCTAACCAACTTGTTTCCCTCGAGTTCAAACTGTTTAAATACTTTCTCGAACAGATCGAATCGATCTTGAGTACCCAATTGAGCGAGGATGACGAGATAGGTGTTCTTTCCCAGTTCGAGAGGTCGACGGGGCGAAACGAAGGAGGGATATTGACGAGTTGAAAGGAGGATTTCGATAGCTTGATCGACTTGACCGAGGTTCGTCAACGCTTTGATAATCGCCTCCCTCGCCCGCACGAGTACCTTGAACGATTCCCGGTTCTTACTGTCGAACCATTCTTTCATTGACCGAAATTCTTCCGCTTCCCCTTCTCCAGGGACTCCGAACTCGTTCTTCTGTCGAATCAACTCGCTCAACGAGTACTCCCACAGCTCGAGCGCCATTCCAACTTCTCTTCCGTCGAGAGCCATCTCGAATATAAATTCCTCCGCTATGATTCTTGTCTGACCCTTGCTCGCCAACATTTCCCCAAACAGCCTCATCTCGTTCAATAACTCCATCTTCTTCCCTCCTTCTCCCTCCTCCTGCGCTTCCGTCATCTCAACGAGAGAATCCTCGAGCTTCTGTACGAGCCCCCTCGAGAGTTTCGTCGCGAGTTGAAAATACCTCCTATCCAACTTCCTCAACCTCTCCGTCCTTTCCACTTCTACTCTTTCTCCCTGTACGAGGCCCGGAGTCAACTCCCACCATTTCAACCAATCCTTCCCTTTTTCTCCACCTAACAAGAAGACCTGTTCCGCAAATTGAGCGAATTCGTATCGCTTCTCGATATGAACTTGAGTCGATTCGAGTTCTTGTAAGAGGGAGAGAGCGGTTGAATAATCTTTCGAACGAAGGAGGGATAGGAGGGAATCGGTTGGGGAACGAGGGGAGAGGGAGGGGGAATCGAGAGATGAAGGAGGGATTGAGGAATATTCCGCTGAGAGGGGGGACTCGAAGATAGCTTCTTCTGGAGCTTCTCGGGTTGCTGCTGAAGGGTCGAGGGTGGGTATGGAGTCGAAGGGACGAGTAGGGAGAACGGAATAAGTCGAGGAAGAACGAAGTCGGGAAGGGAGAGAAGAAGGGAGAGGAGTAGCGAAGAAAGGAGGTCGAGGAAGGTGCGTGAGGATACAGTGTTTGATCTCTATAGGTAGACTGATCAGTCGTCTAGTTGTCATCTTGTACGCTGTGAGCAAGCGAGAGAGAAAGATGAGAGATGAGATGAAATCCTCGGAACGAGGAGCGAGAGAACAGGACTTACCGTGGTTGACCTGAATGGATTCTATATGATATAACTATCTATTCTCTGTACCTCAGACCGATTCAGGAGCTCCGAACGCGCGTCGATGAATGGGGAGAGTCCGAGAAACATTCTCCTTTCTCTCTCTCCACCACTTCCGCCTCGCAAATGTCTTCGACACCATCAGCCTTAGGTCTATCCGAGAAGCGCCTCTACGTAGGCAATCTTTCCGCCTCTGTTGACGAGTTCGTTCCCTTTCCCTCTCTTCCCCTCTTTCTTGCTCTCCCGCAGCTGACTCGCATGATGTAGGTACTCGTTAATGCAGATCTGCGCGAAATATGGCAAGATCTCGAAACTGGATTACCTGTTCCACAAATCCGGCCCAATGAAAGGAAAACCTCGAGGTTATGCTTTCGTTGAATACGCTACTAAAGAGGTCAGTACGCTGCCTGTCTTGCGCTCAGATACTGTCAAGCTGAACGTAATCGTGGTGTTGTACGACAGGAAGCGAAACGAGCGATGGTCACTTTGCACGATAAAGTTTTGAGAGGGAGGAAATTGGTCGTGTCTCTAGCTTCGGAACAGGTACACTGTCCATGGCTTCAGATCGCGTCTGACCGACAGAAGACTGACGACAGCTGCACTCGGTGTACAGGAACCGAAAGAGTCAGGGACGCTCGTAGGAGGAAAGAAACGGAAAGGGTCGGGAGCTATTCAGTCTGATTCTTCGAGACCGACGGCGATCTCGCTGCTGAAAGGTCAAGGAGTAGCTCATGTGTACGTAATCGCTTCGTTGGCTCCTCCGAGCGCAAGAAAATACTGATGAGCTCGAAGAGGATCTCGTACAGACCTACGAATCGGAAAATCGCAGCATTGGAAGCTAAACTCGCCGCGATCAAACAGAAGAAAGATCCCTCATCGTCAAACACTCCACCAGCTGCCTCGACTTCGTCAGCGGACCACTTCTTGAACGATCTCTTACCCTCAACAACCACAACCGACGACAGCTCGTCAACTACGACAGATCAAGCCACCACAAGCAGTACTGTTACAAGTAAGATCGATTCTGCGAAAGCAGGGTTACCGACGAGACCTTATTTCGAGTCGAATGATCCGCCGAGGGAAATGTAACGGCTTGCTCCTTTCGTTACGTTGTGTGTTCGTCCCCTATCTCTTTCATCCTATCTCACTTTGTACTTTATGCTTCTCTTCTATTGTTGTTGGGTATCAAACCAGTTCATTTACCTCTCGATTCGGCTTGCAAAGTTTTCTTCCCTCCTCTCGCCCAAGTCCTTCGAACCCTGAGCTCAGACTCCGTCCCGTACGTCGGCGTGTTGACCGAAGCCAAGGACGCGCAGACAGACCGAAACAGCTCACGTGCGCACGGACGACTCAACGTATCCGCTCGGACCCCTCGTCGGTTTCATTCAACGTACGAACAACACAAACGCCCCTTGTCTGTTCAACCACGCCCATCGTCTCTCGTCCTTGCTCTTCATTCTTCAAGACTTCGAGACTTCACGGCTGAGCCGTACCTACTACCCACCACTTTCGTTCTCCCACGCTCTTTCATTTCCCCTCCTCCGCTTTCTCTTTCCTCACCTCGATCAATCATGCATTTCCTCCCCACTGTCCTTCTGCCGCTCGCTCTCCTTCTCTCCTCCTCAACCTTCGTCTCGGCGCGCTCAATCACCGTCAAGAATAATAAAGGAACGATTTGGCCCGCTTTGTTTACGAGTTCCGGAGAAGCCCCTCGTCACGCGACGGGGTGGCAGGCGAAGAAAGGGACGAAGCAGAAGGTAGAGATCGGTAAGCTAATCGTTTGTATAAGGTGAAATGACGGGAAAACTGACCGTGGTCTGAGAGCGTTTAGCTGAGAATTGGTCGGGAAGGATTTGTGAGTCTTCTCTCGCGCTTGACTGATTGGGAGATGAGACTGATTAGGAGTGAGAGCTGGGAGATAGGGGCTCGTACGGGATGCAAGTTCAAGAAAGGAGAAGTTTTGCCTACTTCTTGCGAAACTGGTGGAGTACGTTCGATTTCTTCCCTCCATTCTTTCGGTCCCAAGCTCACGACTTCGCGTACGATGTCTCGTAGTGCAACGGTGGTCTTAAATGCAACAAGTAAGTCCCCAAGCTGTCCCTCTCCATCTCCCTTCCCCTACTCGAGCTCAGCTCTTCGCTCTATTTCGCCAGATCGGGCGGTATGGGTGTCCCTCCCGCTACCCTCGCCAAATTCACCTTCACCCCCTCTCTAGATTGGTACGATATCAGTATCGTAGACGGTTCGAACCTCCCGATGTCGATTTCGAACAACAAGAAATGTCCTGCTCCGAAATGCAAGAAGGATATCAACAAGGGTTGTCCTGCTGCTCGTACGTTCTCACTCATCCCTACTCCCTGCTCATCTCGTCTGAGAGTGACTGCAAGCTGATCGGAGGGGAAACAGTCTCGCATTCGAACGAGAAAGGAAAAGTGGTCGGTTGTTTAACCTCCTGTGCGGCGAACCTCGATGGGAACCCGGGTAACTCGAGGAACTGTTGTTCGGGTGCTTTCAATCGTCCGGAAACTTGTCCGATCGCAAAAGTCGCTCATTACAACGTCTTGTGAGTCATCCTCTTCTCCATCAATTCTCATCGTTTCGATCGACTGACGAGGGATCGGGTGGTTGACTGTAGCAAGAACGCTTGTCCGGATGCTTATGCGTACGCTTATGATGAGTCGAGTAACTCGGCTTTGTGGACTTGTGAGGCTGATAAGGAAGCGGATTACACGGTCACTTTCTGTAAGTATCCAAGCTCCGGTCATCTACATGTCCAAGCTCCGGTCATCTACATGCTTCGTCAACTGACGTTCCTCCTGTACCCCTACGTCATAATGATCACACAGGCCCTTGAACGTCTCGGTCGCATCAACGTCTGGAACGGTGAACAGCATCACTTTTCGTTTTCTTTCTCCGTGTCGTTCACTTTTCCTTTTCTATTTCCCTGCCTTCCGTTGGCTCTTCCGCTTGCGAATCGAGCCTGTGTCCTTCACATACTTCTTCCTGAGACTTCTTTCCGATCAATGCGAGCAGAATGGAGAGAGCCGCGGAAAGCGAGTGTGAGAAGACTAAGCGAGAGGTTTTGTTTGCAGAGGATATCACAAGAGAAACAGAGGTATCAAGTCGAATCAAAGGGGGGTAGATAAGAACGGAAAACTAAGAGGGGTTGCGAGAAAACTTGAACTAATAAAACATACAAAAACGAAAATCAAGTGAAAACAATCCTGCGAGGGAAGCCTATCCAACTTAAGGTAGCCGCTGACCTTTGATCACTAATCCACTCGACGAACCCTCCTCGACTTCGGCGGCTTCGGCGATGATTAGCTTGACTTCCTTCCGAGTTTGAGCCGTTTCATCCCGCTTGATTCTGTCCCGCTCTTCTTCCGTAACTCCTTCTTGCTCGCTTGTTTGAGGGATCACGACTACCTTGACGTCCTCCTCCGAGTTCGAGTTCGAGTCCGTCGTTGAGATCTTTCCGTCCTCCCTCTCTGCGCTCGTCGTCGGTAAAGGCATCGTCTTGATCGTTCTCGTCTTGACCACTTCTTCCAATTCCCACTTCTTCTTGCACAACAACTCCCTCGCATCATACTTCAGTCTGATCGCCTCCAAGTCGGGTAGCGTTTGACACGAATTGACTTGTCTCGTAGTTTGCCAACCTCTTTCGACCAATTCTTCAGTCGAAGCGAGAGAACCCCATAGATCCATGACTGGTAAACTCTCCCATTCGGGTAATTGTCCTCCTGGTAAGGAATCGACGAGGGAGGAATCGACGTCGAGCAAAGGAACTTCGAAAAGGAGTTTCTTCTTTTCTTCAACTTGGGACGATTTGACATGAGTTCCTTTCTCGAGGTGATTCGTCGATAATGATTCAAAGTCGGGGTAGTTAGGATAGAGCATCGTGTAACCCCGAAGGTAGACGAGTTCGATAAAGTATTTCTTCCAACTTTTCGGCCATTTGTTCGAACGAATCGATGGAACGATCGGTTCTGAAATCGGTAAGGCGAGTTCAGAGAGTCGTAAGCCGAGGTAAGAGTGGAATTCTCTCCATTGTTCGGGGAAGTAGACGGCGCCCCAAGAACAAGGGATTTGGGAGAGGTAAGGAGTTGTCGAAGAGAGGGAAAGTGAATCGAACAATTTGTGAGCGTCGAAGGGTTGGCGTCCTTCAGGTCGTAGTTCGATATTCTTTTGTTGATATAACGATACTCCAAATAATCGAGAGGAAGCGAGTCGGCCAGAGAGAGTGTAACGGTATTTGAGAATCGTGAATTTGAGCCAACCGTGAAATAAGGGGGAAACTTCAACGTCATCTTCGAGGAATACTCCATACGTGTCGTTCGACGTTGGGTACCAAGATTCGACGATTGCGGGCATGAGACCACCGAGGAGGATTCGATGTCGAAGTTGGAGAGGACCGTGATTCCAACGGAAATCGTCGACGAGTCGATGAGTGAGTCGATCGGCAGTTTGTTCGAGATTGATAGAGAGGGAAACGTCGTCGCCGAAGTAGTGAGCGGAGCGGAGGGAGAGGAGAAGTCGATGAAGTGAAACGGGTCGATCGTTCGTGATGACCGAAACGTCGATTCGTGGCGTATGCCAATCTATTCGCGCGAGGTGGGTCAATCACACTATCCCTGAATAGCAACTTGAAAGCGGCACTCACGTCTCAACGCTTCGATCGGTAGCGCGCCAATCCATTCCGCCCTCTTCAACTCTTCCCTCTCGACTCCAATCACCGTCATCTTTCCCTTTCCACCTTCTCCGGCTTTCGTCGTCAATTCTTTTTCCATCCTAACTCGTCCTAATCGTTCCCCTCCCTTTCTCACCCCAAACATTCCTCCCATCCACTTCAAAACTTCTTCGAATTCCCTCGCTCTTGATCCATCGCTCAAGTAGAGGACGACGGCAGGCGAAGGGGAAAGTTTCGAGTCGAGCATATCGATGAGAGGGAGTGAGATCGATGTATCGGCTTGTGAGGTTGAGGAGGAAGAGGAGGAAGACGGGAGTAGAGGAATGATTTCGAGATGACAGAGTTCGTTCTCCCGATCTTCCCATTCCTGATCTCCAGCCTCCCAATCCGCAACGACAATCCTTAGCTCCCTATCCCCTCTACCCAACCCACCTTCCCCTTCTCTTTCGTCGTCGTCGCCAGAGTGAGATGCTCCAAACCGACAAGCGATTTTTCGAACCGCCTCAAGTTCTTCTTTCCCACTTAACAATAAAACTAAACTTCCTTTCCTCATTTCCCTCGCCCGTTCCAACGCGCTCAAACTCAGTCCACTAGAGACGGAAGAAGGATTCGAGGAAGATCCGCCTTTCTTTCGATCCCCTTTGATCCGTCGCAATCCTTCTCCTGCCCCTTTATTCAGCTCGAACCCTTTCCTGATCACTTCCAATCCCTGTCTACTATTCTTCGGCTGATTATCCGACTGTAAATTCCTCTTCAATCTCTCGCAAACCCATCCATCCAACTCCCCTCCTCCCTCTCCTCCTGCACCACTTCGACCGATCTCCTCCGAAGTAGATGAAAGAGGTATAGGTAATGCGTAAGTCGGAACCCCACTCTTCGTCCAAAGAGCCCAAGAAAGACCGATCTCAGGAGGTAATGAATCGATCATCGGGACTGCTTGGAGGATCGTTGGAGAGGTCGAGGTAATCGTCAACTCCTCCGAATCATCGTGATCGGCGGAAGAAGAGGAGGAAGGGGAAGAGTAAGAACGAGGAAGTAACCAAGAGACAGGGAACAGAAAGGGAGTTGAAGGGATCGAAATTCGAGTAGAAACGCCTCCTCCTCCTTTTGCGTTCGTCGCAGGGTAGATACATCGATCTTCCTTCTCATTCTTGGTAGTCAAAGCGAGTCCCCCAGCCGAAACGACCGAACTTCCGAACTCTTTCGTCCCAAACGCATGTAACAAACTCTTTACATACCCCTTCCCTAACGCATTCGGAGGTAAATGTCCATCGACAAACAGGACGAACTTTGTCTTGATCATCCTGGTTTCGCCTTTCCGAGCGGGGAGGGCGGCGTTAGCGAGGGTTAGGAGAGGTGATTCGTTTCGATCTGTTGGGGAATAAGAGAGGATCGAGACGAGGGGACCGAAGGAAGTGAGGATTGATGGAAGAGGTTCCATGCCGGAGGGACAGAGGAGGAGGATTTGAGACGGTGCGAGAGGGGATTGCGAAACGAGGGAAGTGATCAAGGGGTGTAAGTGGGAGGCGAGGAGTTGGGAAGAGGAGGTAAGGTGGATCAGAGCGGTGTAGTCGCCGGTTGAAGAGGAGGGGGAAGAAAGAGAAGAGGGGAGTTTGAGAATTTGGGAGAGGGTTAAACCGGAAGTGAGCGATTGGGAGACGGGCTTTGGTGAGGGTGGACGTCTGGATAGAGTGGGTTTCGGTAATAGAGCGGAAAGATCCTCTGTGCGCGTATCGAAAGAGGGTCAGCTCAAACAGATCAATCGTTCGAAGGGAATAAAGGGAAGACTCGCCTGGAGACAATTCACTGTCGTCTACTTCCCACCACCGTTCCGTCAATTTCTTTCTAGGTTGATGTGTCGGATTCCATCCCCTAAGTAACCAATACACAGCGAGTAACGTACCCAAAATGGCGATTATTCTCGACCATTTTAGTCTCCTCCCTTTGAACCCATACAACGTTGCATAACTCCCTCTTCTCGCCGCACTTGCTGTTATCCCATTCGTATTCGAGCTGCCGAAGAGTGGTCTCGAAGAGGAGGTAGAAGGAGAGGAAGTCGAGGAATGAGCTCGAGAACTGAATTCACCTCCAATGAAAGGGATTTCCGATCTCTGCGTCGAACTCTGTTTCCTACCCGTTACGATCTGATTCATCCCAATCACTGTCTGTGAACTCGTTTGATCCGGTGGAGTCGGGGAAGTGTCCCTCCTTCTCGCTCGAGGTGAAGTTGTATGAATCGAACTTTGAGGATACAGAGAGTCTGGCGATTCACAGTAATCTCCTCCTCCTCCTCCTACTCCTCTACTTGCGGTTGATAGTGTCGTTGTACGGGTTCCGGTTGAGAGAGGTGGAGTCGTAGATCTAGAGAGGGAAGATGGGGAAGTATCGATCTTTCTCAATCGTTGTGACGGAGGCATAGAAGAACCTAAAGAGGGAGGTCCTGGTGTGGGCCCCTCTTCAGTACCGTACAGCCAGGATAGGAGTTGCCGAGTGAATGGAGGTCGAGCACGAACTTGGCGAACGTCTCGAACGAAACACGTCCCTCTCTCTTCCTCCTTTCCCCTGTTCCTCACTCCTGGCTCTCCTATTCACGACGAGATAACAGCAAAGCATGCCACCCCGTATCCGATCCCCAACCCCGTCCGACGAAGAAGAAGATCAATTGATGGATTCCCCTCCTCCATCTTTCGCTCCTCCTCCTCCTTCTCGTCCCACTACGATCAAGATCAAACCGCCTCTCCCCCCGCCTCCAGCACCCGCACCTGCTCCGGTCGCGTCAAGTTCGAGTGGGAGAGCGAGAACTAAACCGAAGAAGTTCGAGTACGATGATGAGGAGGACGAGGAATTCGATGAGTTGGAACAGGATGAACTAGAGTCTGAACCTGATTATCAGGAGGAAGAATACGATGATGACGGGGAAGGGGACTACAACCCAGGAGGAAGCTCTTCGAGGAGGAAATCGAGTGGATCTACTCGAACTTCCGGTCGAAGGGCTTCGGGCGCCGCAAGTACGACAACACAAAAGAAGAGTACGAGACGCTCCTCTACTGCTGCCGCTGCGAGCGCGACGCAACAGGAGGGAAACTCGGGAATCAAGATTAAATTCAAACTTGGAGGAGGAGGAGGAAACGAGTCTGCGACGATGCAGAAAGCACCTAGTACGACTGGTAGCGTTACTTCGGGGAAGGGGAAGGGGAAGGGAAAGAAAGAGACGAGTAAGGGAAAAGGGAAACAGAGTGCGAAAGGGAAGGGGAAAGGGAAAGGAAAGAAGAAAGCAGGTGAGCTCGCGCTTCGTCTCAGCTCTCTCGTTTAGGTGAGCTGGAGCTTTTCTTCGAGTCACAGGTTCAGACGACGACGACTCGGACGAAATCTCCCTCGAATCGGATTCTGATGGAGCGGGATTAGATTATTCCGATATCGAAGACGATGAACTTCTCGGTCGTCCTGCTCATCAGGAAGGAGCAGAAATCGATCAACTCGATGAAGGTGGATATAGCTCGCACGGATCGGATGGAGCGAGTTCAAGTGCTGCTGGGAGTTCGATTTACGGAGGGAGGAAAACTGCGAGACAGAGAGCGAAAGAAATGGGTGGGGATGAAGCACTCGAGCTGATGAGTTTACCTCACCGTACGCTCAACCTTTCCCTTCTACCCTCATCCTTGCTGGAGAGTGAGCTGACTCTAAACGTGCTTCAGGTTCATACAACAAACCCGCACCTCCGACTCTGACCGCCGAAGAAATCGCCTTACAAAAAGCCGAGAAATCTAGGAAACGTAAACATCAAGCCGATAAGAAACTCGAAGATGCGAAAACTGAAACGATCAATCGACTCCTGAAGAAACAAGTGGGTAAAGCTCCTACTCCTTCGGCGAGTGCGGCTCAGGCGAAGAAGGCCGGCAAATCGAAGCTGAGTAAGAGTATCACGGCGAGTGGAGATGGGTCGGATGAGGAGGGAGGAGAACAGGGAGCTCCGGTGGTCGAAGAACCGGTTCAGGTTTTCGTTAAACCGAGTGTTGCGAGATGGGTTAGCAGTATCAGGGAAGGGGAGTTCAAGTTCAGCTACTCGGTGCCGGAGGGGAGGGAGTTGGTCAAGAGTGGAGCCGCTGTGTTAACGGGGGAGAAGAAGATTCGAGAACCGCCAAGGAAGAGGATCTTTACGCAGGAAGAGAGGGAGGAACAGAGGAGATTGAATCAGAGCGGCTGGGAGAGGGTCATGTTGGGAAGAGCTTGAGGTACTTCTTGAAGCGTTGTAGGAATCTCGCTTTCCATATTCTCTCTTTCTCTCGAGTCCCGACCTTCCGATTGCACTCGCTTCTCCTGCCTACATCACTCAACATCCACTCCGACTTTTCGATGCTGTACAGGCTCCGTAAGCAAGGACAATCAGAGAGCTGTCTGCCAGAACACCACTTGCTCTCTTTACCCTCGAGCTCCGTCGACAGCTCGCGAGCGCCTCTTGTCTGTGCTTTGGACGTTGCGCGAACGTTCCTTCTTCTTCTTCTCGGCCTCGTGGTCGCATAATCGCATTTTCCTCTTCTTCCTTGCGTGCTAAATCGTGCTGTCGCGAACAGGTCACACGTCGCATTTCCATCTCTTACCTTACTCGCGTCGAAACTGGACATCTGCCGCTTCCGACTACACGCCAGATCACGAACGTCGCTCCGAGGACAAATGCCGGAGAGACGCAGGACTGAACTCACGAAACAAGGACGAACGTTAAAAAGGACCGTGCGAGGGGATCAACACTTTCTTCTTCTTCGTTCCCTTTCATCCCATTGATCACCACACGGTAGCGGATCCGGAATTACCGGGTTAACGCTCGACCAAGGGAAGGTATCAACCATCCACCACTCACGCGCCCGCCTTTCTCTGTTCTTCTTCGCAGCGAATCACTCCCGAAGTCTTCCGAACAATCCCTCAACGGCAAGCTGAATTCTCCCGTAGGCGACCTATCAAGTTAAGATATGAGTACAGCATCACCAGACGCCGACCTGAGTAAAGGGGACGCCGCTTCGGCACTCGCGCACCTTAATCTCAATAGTTTGTCAGGGCCCTTTGTGAGTCCTCTTTCTTTCGCTAGTCTCGAGTACTGCATCTGTACTGAGCCAGATTGAGGAACTGGATCTTGAAGGTGATTGGGACGATGCTGGCGATGTTTCTCGTAGGTTCTCTTCCCTGGTCGACCCACTTTTGAGCGTCCGAGGGTTCAGCTGACGGAGCCTATTGGTGTGGTTTATGATTGATAGCAAGGTATTACGCTACATCAAGGAGGAGTATTCTGGCTCGGATGCCGTAAATCGAGAGAACCGATAATTTGTGAGCTGCGAATCTTCCCCATCCCAAGGCAAAGACGGCTGTTACTGATGGTCAAGAGATTCGGTTTCACAGATATGATCATCGGGAGTACCCTCGTTCAATGCTGTTGAGGCAGAGAGAGACAACTTACCATTCGCTCATCTTTCGACAGGTCGCGGTGATTCAATTGATGGACGTTGTTCACACGGTCTCCTGCGTCAATGTGAGTCAGCCTCACTACTTTCTGATATATTACGACTGACGTTATAGCGATAGACGATTTACCAATGGACCGTACGAGATTACGGCGATCCGACGACACTGTCGATTTCTCCTTGGTCTTTCATGATCGAGCCTTGTATGGCTGCTGTTACTGCGTCGGCGAGTAGTATTATGCTTTCCATCATGCTCAACTTCGACTCATCGCTGACGTCCTGCCGAGACCGTGCTTCAGATCGTCCATTTATTCTGTAAGCTCCTTTCGCTCTTCTTCTTCCCCCTTCGACCTTTCACTCACGAGTCCTCGGAAACCACAGACGCTCACAGGATCCTTCTAATCTCGGACGGTCACTGGATCGGAAAGATCTCCGCCTCTTTCATCTCGGTCTTCACTTTCGTTCAACTCGCGTTCGGTTCGGCTGTTTCGTCAAAGATCGTTACGTACGATTATCAGTTTGAGAGATTCATCGCTTGGTTATGGGGAGGTGAGCCGAAACTTCGCTTCGCTCAGCCTTAGTTCTCGAGTTCGTCGAAGCTGATAATCGTCGAGGAGGGCCGTTTCAGCTTGCGTCTGGCTAGGAACGTTGGCCGCTGTCGATGTTACGATCTGTATAACGTATACGTATTATCTCAATCGAGTAGCGAAAGGTGAGCTTCTTCTGCTTTTCCGGCTAGTCTTCACAGGTCGAGAATTTGACGAAACTCGATAATTCTCGTTAGAGATGTCCGGACCTTTCGTTCACTCTACTCAGACGGTCTTGAAGGTCGCACTGGTCGTATTGGCTACGAATGGTTGTTCTGCTTTAGTAGCGGTTGTGAGTCAATGACTCCACAGCTTAGACTGAGAGGTAGACCGGTACTCACTGTTTATGCCTTGCTCACATTATCTAGGTCGCCACCGTCCTTTTCGGTAGTTTGTCGACGACGAACTGGCACGCTGTCCCTCGTAAGTTCTTCCCTTCTCCTTTTCCCCTCATCGACTTGTCCTCACTGACCTTCCCTCCTCCAGAGTTATGTCTCTCGAAAATGCTGGCCCTCTCGCTCCTCGTCTGTCTCAACGCCCGCACCCTTCTCTCCGACATGATCGGAGCCGCCCCTTCCTTCTTCCACTCCCACATGAAACGTCAACCTCTCACGATTGCGAACCCGATTTCTTGCACAACGGTGGTCGCTAGCGTGGTAGGAAATGTTGTCGCTTCTCGACCTAACACGGCGAACAACCGACCTGGGACGGGGAAGTCAGCAAGAGCGGGAGGAGGAGAGGGAAGATTCGAAGTGAGGATCGAGAGGAGTATGACGGAGGAGTTTTTGGAGGTTGATGCGCCATCTTATGCGAGTGGAAGTGGGTGTGGGAGTGGAAGTGGGAGTGGAGGGAGTTCGATCAAGGAGAAGAAGGAGCAGAGGGCGTTTGAGGAGGAAATCGAACTTGGTGAACTCAAGTAGGCGTGAGTCCGTGTGCTTCTGTGATTCTGGAGACGTATGGTCGGAGTCGAGTTCGGTCTTCGAATATCGCTCTCCACTTCTTTCTCTGTCTCATTTCCCTTTTACTCGATAGATTTCTTTTTCGTTTCTCGTACTTATCCTTATCGCTGCACATTTCTTCTCCGTTCTGGAGTTCTTAGATGTTTATAGTCGTCAAGTGAGCTCGATGACTAAGCGAGAGCTCGCCGCGAGACGAGCGTAGGAAACAAAGACCGGCCGATTCGACAAGGATGAAATGTTGTATATTGCGATGACAGATCTGCAAGCGCGGTCAAACCAACAGTCAGATCGGTCACAATGAGACAGTAACTCAAAGAAAGAGATACAAGTCTGACAGAGCGAAGGACTCACATCTCATTCCCTCTTTAACCTCTAAGCACATTATTCGCTTTAATCGCCTTCCTCCCCTCCATCTTCAGACTCTTCTTCTGTCTCGCCAACTCCTGTACCCTCAGTTCTTCCTCACCCACTGATGTCCCTCCCTTTCCCTTCTTCACAGACTTCTTCGCTCCTTCCCCTGCTGATGAATCGCTAGCGAGAGACCATAACCATGAAGGGTATTCCGAATCGGGTTTGGAGAGGATTGGAGATTCGTCTTTGAGGTAGTTCAACCCTTTTAGAACGGTACCTTCGGGGCAGGAGGAGAGAGAGGGAGTAGTGGAAGAGGGAGCTGTTTCTCCAAGTGGGGTCAGCGCTGCGAAGCGGGAAGAGCGTAGCAAGGAAGAGCATGCTCACCTGATTCTCCTGCTGCTCCTGCCTGGGACGAAGAGGGAGCTGGAGGAGAAGCAAGAATTGATGAAGATGAGGAGAAATTTCGGGCGGAGAATCGAAGGACTGGTCGTTGTCTCGCGACAGTAGATAGAGCTGTTCGGCAGGTACACGAGATCATTGTTGCGCGGTCGATTCGAGTGAGGTCGATGGGGAGAAAGCAGAGAGAGTTTCGCTTCTTCCTTTCGACCACTTCTCAATGCCCGAATGTACCTCTACGTTACGGCCGTATGGGCAGCCATACAGTACTTCCGACTGCCGATAGAACGGCTACTATCATCCCGCTCAACTAGCGTTTCGATCACTCGCCTTTCTCTCCATTTCGACACCGTTTCATTCAACTCGTTCGCCCGGAAGGTACTCGAATGGATCCCGCAGAGATCTAGAGCATACAAGGACACTAGGAAGAGGAGGCTCAGCTCATATTGGGATGTCGGAACGATAGTCGTGCTGCTGAGTTTCGTGATCGCTCAAATGGTACTCGTCACGGCTCTCTTCAAGGCACTCGTAGCCCTCTATCACCTCCTGTCATCCACAGAAGTACAAGGAGGTGTTCAGCGACTCTTTAAGAGAGCTCCGATACCTGTCTCGCCCTCAACGCCTTCGAACGAACTCCTGATCCAACCTTTCGTTCGTCCTCTCTTGCTCTCTTCCGAGTCTTTCCGAACATTGCTCATGCCTTATACATGAGTCGCCTAGATTCCAGGCCTTACGACTTCCCTCTCGGCCCTTCCAACCCTAATCCTCGCACTCTCCCTCTCCCAAATCTACCACGAATTCGGCCATGCTCTCTGCGCCTCTTCCTCCTCCTCCGAACTCTCGATCCACTCAACCGGTCTCTATCTCTTCTTCCTCATTTTCCCCGTATTCTACGTCTCGATCTCGCCTCCGATTCGACAGACGAAATCGAACCCTTTCGATGATCTGAGAATTGCAAGTGCTGGGATCTGGCATAACGTTTGGTTAGTGTTCGTTGGGTGGTTGGCTATGAGTAAGGAGAGTGGAGGTTTGGGGTGGAGTGAGAGGGCGTTTAGGAAGAGTGGAATGTTGAGGGAATTGGAGAGAGGTGTTAGAGTGATCGTGACGAAGCCAGTGAGTCATCTCTCTCCTCAGTCGTGGATATCTATGGTACTGAATGGAACGGGAGAAGCACAGCAATCCCCTCTGAGTACCTTGCTGATACCGGGAGGGACGACGATCACGCATCTAAACGATCTGGAACTCGACGGTTCTGCGACGGAAGGTGGTGGTCCCCTCGCCTTGTTCGATGATTACCTCGGACGGAGAGTCGAAGAAGCTGAGGAGGAAAGCTACGAGAATATGGGTTGGTGCCTTTCGAAGGAGCTTTTCAAACCTCTGCCGACTACAGCTCCAACCAACTACACCGAGCACCAAATCTTTGAAGGCTTGGCATGTTGCGAGAAGCAAACTGCTCCGATAGCAGCGGGAGGAGGAGGCACCCTGAATCACGATTTGTGTTTCAAGACGATTTCAATGTTCCCTCGTTCCGAAGACGAACCCGCCTCCGTCCGATTCGCTACATGTCTTGACCCGACTACGTCTCTTCTCAGCCCGCCAGACTCGTCGAAGGAGAAGGTTCAAAGATGCTTGAATCAGCAATCTTGCGATCAGCCTGGTCAAGTCTGCGCCAGACTAGGTCACGACGTTGTGAGGCTCGAGATCGAAGTCGATGAGGGTATGGAGAAGAAGAGGAAAGAACTGGTGATCTGGAAAGGGAGTCGAAACGAGCTCGGGAGAATCGGTAAGGAGACTTCATCTTGTCGAGACCGTGGGATTTGCGACGGTCTGATGCGACTTCTCCTACTAGTACAAGTGACGGACGTCGAGTCGCGGTACTGGTTTGTTCCTTTAGGCATTGATCAGAGCATCGCAAAATTCTTCTCGTGAGTCCACTCGTCTCTTGGTTTGCAGCAGATCCGACTAAACCCCTCGCTGTCAACAGAGCTCTCTTCAGTCTCTCTTTGGCTCTCGGATTTTTCAACCTCCTACCGCTACCTATGCTTGACGGTTCAGAAATCCTGTCCTCTTTTCTCAAATACGTCTCAACGTCACTCGATTCCAACGAGCTACCGACCAGCCGAACCTCTCGATCGGATGAAGACGCAGAGACGGGCTTTCTGGCACATTCAATCGGTCTCCTCGCCAGGAGCAGACTCGGAGGATTGTTGCAGAGGAGAAAAGATCAAATCGAGAAATTTTTACAGAAGTGGACGATAGGGGTTGGATCATGTTTAGTTATAGTTACTATTGTCGTACAAATAGGCGAACGAGTGTTGTAAGAAGTCATTAACCCACGAAATTCTTGGGAAATTCGACAGCGCGAGAGCTTTGTTTACTTACTCCTCATCAACACTCCCGACGCGCCAAACCTTACCAGCCTTTACGCAGAAGCTCACAGAACCCCAGCAGAACATCGACAGTCCTACAGACCCACGCCTCGAGGGAGCTCGGCTCATTCAACGATGACCTCTCCAACCTCCCTCTCGTCCCTTATCACCTCTCACGAGGCACACCTAACCACCCTTTACTCGAACTTGACCCTCGACCCATCCCCTCTCATAGCTTCCCAACTCTCCTTACTCGAATCCCTCGTCTCTTCAGAAATCAGTAAACAAACGACTGAAATCAATCTCCTACTCGAACGGGAACGGGAGAAACTCGAGCAAGGATGGTCGAAAGTGAATGATTGGTTAACTGCACTCGGGGAACCAATAGATACCTCGAGAAGAGAAAGGGAGAAGGAAGGAGGAGTGTTGCAGGAAATGGTTAGAGAGGTTGAAGGGGTGCTGGAGGGAATGAGGAGTAGGATATCAGAGCGAGGAGAGAGGATTGTGAAGGTACAGAAGGAATTGTATGAAGTGAGAGCAACGCTCGGGGAGGAAAAGGAGAAAGTTAAGTTGGATGACAGGGAGAAATTGGAGAAGGAGAGAGGGTGGGAAGATATGGATCTGAAACGAGAGAGACTGGAGGAGTTGGAGATCGAGTTGCAGAGGTGTAAGACGGAAATTGTGAGTTGAGGATCCCTTTTCGAGAATCTCTAACGAAAAACGCTGAATCGTTTCGGGATACCCTGTGCTTACCCAGGTTCGAAGAAGGGAATTGTTGGATCGTGTTACAACAGAGATTGCGACATTAGTGCACGAGCTGGGAACCAGAGTGCAAAAGGAGAATCAGCAAGAGGAAGAAGCTTTGTTGGAGAAAGTTGCGCTACATCTCGGCACAAGCGGTTCAGGTCGACAGGAAATGACTCCTTCGCTTGAGAATGTCGAGAAATTGGAACGGCTACGACTAGCTGTCAGTATTCAATCTTCCCTCTGTTACGAAGGATTGCACGCCTGATCTTCGTTTTTCTGTATTCGCTGTCTCCAGCTCGAGCAAGAGCAGACTGCACGACACGAAAAGATTCAATCTACGTATGATCAACTGTATCACCTATGGACGATGCTGGGAGTCCCTGAGCAAGAAATGGATTTCTTCGTGAATCAATGGACTGGCTCAACTCTCGAAGTTATCGCTGCTGTATGTCTTTCCCTCCTCCTGTCCACGCTGGACCCGAGCTGACACGCTGCGATCTTTGTCGAGAGTAGTATCAAACTGAACTGGATCGAATGTTGACTCTGCGAAGAACAAACTTGTCATCCTTCATCAACGCCGAACGACAAGCTCTCACATCCCTCTACGACCAACTCTACCTCTCTCATTCCGAGCGAATCGCTCGGTTCCCGAGCCTGACGATCTCGATTGACCCCGAAACGGTATGGAGAGACGAAGACGGAGGATACGAGGAAGAACTCGTCAACGAAAATGTCAGAGAGGAGTTGTTGATGAGACACGAGAGGGAAAGGGAGAAAGCAGAGGTCGAAGTGGAGGATGCGAGACAGGTGTTGGAGAAATTGGAGAGGTACTTCGAGGTTGTGCAGAAAGGAAAAGATTTAGAGGCAAGCACGATTCCCATCGCTCGATTGATGAATCCAACACTGATCCAATGGAGATTGGGGGTCATGCACAGGCAGCAGCAGCAGATCCGAGTCGACTAACGATGAGAGGATCTTCAACGAAACTTTTGATCGAAGAACGAGATCGAAAACGAGTTGCGAAAGAGAAACCCAAGGTCAGTCTTCGCGTTCATCTCAGTCTATTACTGCGACTATCACTAATATTTGTCGTACCTTCGAATAGTTGGAAGCTGAACTGAGAGAACTGATTCCAGTATGGGAATCGAAACATCGAAGACCCTTCTTGGTCGATGGAGTTCCCTTCCTCGATTCTCTCGATCAACAACAACGAGCAGAAGAGATGGAAAAGGAGAACAAACGAGTTGAGTCGCTTCCCGCTAGCCCTCGCCTCTCTCACTCGAGCTGACTTGCTCTCCTGTCAGCGTACGAAACTCGGTACAACAGCCTCAACGACTCGGCCTTTACGGGCCCAACCGACCGGAACTTCGACCGTGGCACCCTTGAAACGACAAATGACTGGAACCTCAACCCGATCGAATACTTCTTCGAATTCGGGTCAACCCCCTCCAGCGAAACGTCAAGTCCCGATGACTACGGGTTCTTCGACTCATTCTTCTTCGACTTATTCGCAGCCTCGTCCGAGAAGTGTGCTCGGAGATAGTCATAACTTTGGAAGCGGAGGTCGTTCGGTTATGGCTACTCCAGCTTCGACGAAACCGCAGGGAACGAGATCTAGAGCGAACACGGTATCGAAGATGGTCACGCCGACGCCTACAGGAGGAAGCGGGATGAGATTACCGACAGGCTGGGGAACGGGAGCGATGGGAGGAGTCGGATTACAACCTCAAATGACTGGGACCGGTACGAGAGCGATGACGACGGGTTTGACTCCCGCTGCTCAACGGTTTAGACCTAGACCATCGACGACACATCGATAGGGGATGACGCTTCCTTCGCGGTATATATCTTTTCGTTTTTCTTTCGGGAGAGCTTTTCTCTCCTTGCCCTCCATTTCTTCTTTTGCAACCGCCCTTTTATCACATCGTGACTATTCGTTATATATTATACCCCTTGACCTGCCTCTACCTCTTTCACCCTCTTTACCTTTGATTTACTTGCGTTTTTTCTGGATCGTTCAGACCTTGGTCCTCCATCTGAGGCAACATTTCACGTCGGCTCAGTATCGTCGGGAGAGTAAGACAAAGTCTCACTGCGAGTCGCTTCGGCGCGGCCTTGCAAGAAAGGAAAAGCTCGAATCCGTTCGTTTCTTTTTCCTCGTTTGCACTTTGCGTGGCTCGGCAAGTCATTCACTGACTGCGCTTTCACTTTGTAGTCGCTGTCGCCATGCGTTGGGCTGTGTGAGAAAAGCTTCCGATGTGCTGCCAGACGGGCAGGACTCAGGGAGAGAGCGGAAGTCTCGTTGCGAAAAGCTTTGAACTTCAAGCGATTTCGACGGCACGTGTTGACGTTTCTCGTTTGCGGTGTCCCGTCTTTCCCGCCGAAAGACGGGTTTCGGTCGGCAAGCGGAAACAAAACTTTTTTTTCGGCCTGAAGA
This sequence comes from Sporobolomyces salmoneus, assembly GCF_050403485.1. Lineage (NCBI taxonomy): Eukaryota > Fungi > Basidiomycota > Microbotryomycetes > Sporidiobolales > Sporidiobolaceae > Sporobolomyces > Sporobolomyces salmoneus. Next base: position 22,903 of record NW_027481109.1, read on the forward strand.
ATTTTCCGTTCTCCTCTCCTTGACGCCGACCTCGTGTTTCCCGATACGCTCGACCCTTTCACCTCTGACGACTACTCTCGACAGGAGCATAGAAGCTCCCTCCTCCATCCATTCCTTTCACGACAAGCCATTCGTTTGAGCCAATTATAGAGGAGCCACCAAGTTTAGACGACAAAGCCACTCGACCCTCCTTCAGCTCAGCAGCATGGCCGACATCATCGAGAAGGATACGACCAAACTAGAATCGGGATCTCAATTGAACGATCAGCACGCCCATTCGAGCAAAGTAGAGAAGAAGATTTTCAATTATGAGGGAGTTGATGGTCATCAGGGTTCGGGAGGAGTTCAGCGAGTACTCAAGGCTCGGCAGTTACAGATGATTGCGCTGGGAGGTACTATCGGAACTGGTGAGTTGCAAAAGGCGTGTAGAAGGAGATTCAGAGTTGACTCGGCTTGCCTCTTTCAAAGGTCTTTTCGTTGGAGCGGGAGGAGCACTAGCAAATGCTGGAACCGTAGGATGTTGGTTGGGTTATTTGATCATGTCCGGAATCGTATGGACGATGATGACCGCACTCGGAGAGGTAAGCCCGACAATTCTGTCTCTTCCGGTTCAACACTGATCTTTCTCTGCCCAGATGACGACAATGTACCCCGTCAGTGGTGCCTTCGTTCATTATGCTTCGAGGTTTTGTGATCCTGCTCTCGGTTTCGCTCTCGGTGAGTTCTTTCCAACACTTTTCGATTTTCGTTTTCTGACTTTTCGCCGAATAGGATGGAACTACTGGGCTTCATGGGCTATGACCTTCCCCTTGGAGGTCGTCGCAGCAGCACTCGTACTCGATTATTGGCCTCGCGCAGCAGACGTCCACGTCGCAGTCTGGCTCACAGTTTTCCTCGTCGTTATCGCCTCGTTCAATTTCCTCGGAGCTCGAGCTTTCGGAGAAGCGGAATTTTGGTTCTCACTCATCAAGATTGTCGCCCTCCTCGGACTTATGATCCTGTCGATCATCATTACTAGCGGAGGAGTTCCAGGATCAGACCCGAATCAATATCCGATCGGATTCAGATACTGGAATTCGATTCCGTTCCAACAGTACAACGGAATTCCGGGGGCGAAGGGACAGTTCTTGGCTTTCCTTACCGTATTCGTCCAAGTATGTACCTCCTCACATCCTCTGTCCGATCGGGTGCAGCTTGACTCACCGTAAACTCGCTTCGATCAGGCATCTTACTCTTTCCTCGGTACCGAAATTGTCGCCCTCGCAGCTGGAGAAGCTCAGAACCCTCGACGAAACGTACCCAAGGCGATCAAGCGAGTCTTTTGGCGTATCGCTTTCTTCTACGTGAGCTGCTTTCGACTCGACTTTATTGCTTTGTGACTAATGTTTCTCATCTCGATCAGGTAATCGGTATCGTCTGCATGTCGTTGATCGTCTCGCCTAACGACGAAAGGCTCTTGGGTAACTCGGATGCAAGCGCTTCGCCTTGGGTGTGAGTTCGCATTTCCTTTTTCTCAATTTTCGCTCGCTTGCTGACCCCTCTCTCATAGCATCGGTATTCAACGAGCTGGTATCAAGGCCCTTCCTTCGATTGTCAACGCCGTTATCCTCATCGCCGCTTTCTCGGCTGGAAACTCCGATCTCTAGTGCGTGTTAGGTTCCGTACATCAATCTTCCTCTCGATCTTTGCTGAATGGGTTGCAATCTGCGCAGTGCCGCCTCTCGTACCCTTTATGGTCTCGCTCGTGACGGACAAGCTCCCGCGATCTTCGCTCGTTGCACGAAGAACGGTCTACCAATTTACGCTCTTTTGCTTACTTCTCTGGTCGGCTTCTTGGCTTACATGAATGGTACGCCCATCTCTCTAATCGTACTATCTACAGGCACTGATGCGTGATGCTCTGTGCAGTCGGGAAGACTTCTACACAAGCTTTCAACGATCTTGTAACGATTACTTCGATTACAGGTGAGTTTTTTTCTTTCAGCCTCATCGTATCGAGCGACGCTGACGAGAAAAGCGAGAGAGAAGGAATCGTGAACTGGGCGGTAATCAACTTCACGTTCTTACGATTCTACTACGGATGCAAACGTAAGTTGAAAAATCCGGATCTTCAGCCGAAAACTGATTTATTGACCCCATATTTCCGATTCAGGCCAAGGTATCGACCGCAACACGTTCGCCTACAAGTCCCCTATGCAACCCTACTCTGCATTCATCGGCCTCTTCCTCTTGATCCTCGTCATCCTCTTCAACTCTTACTACGTTTTCCTCGACGATTCATGGGACGCCGAGATCTTCGTTTGCGCCTACATCGGAATTCCCTTCTTCTTCATCGTCTACTTCGCCTACAAATGGTGGATGAAAACGACGTGGGTCAGTCTCGACGCGATGGATTTCGATTCGGGACGAAGGGTTCTCGACGAAATGGAGGAGGAACAAGCTGAGCTTCACACGAGACAGACGAAGAACATCTGGCAGAAGATCTGGGATTGGATGATGTGATGTGAGCGCTTATAGACCTCAATAGATTCGCGTGTAAGATTTCAATAGACGTTGTTTGTTTTTCGTTCACAATTCCCCCCTCCTTATTTTCTCCTCTCTTCTTTCTCTCTTGCTCCTCGCATATAATCCTCTTATTCTGTATGCTTTTCCTTACCCTGTCGTTACTGCCTCTCGCAAATCCTCGCTCTCGCACTGCACTGGACCATATTTTCGTTCTCTCTCCACGTTCCCGAGCCACATTAGCAAAGAAAATAGTTGGCATTCAACGCAAAGCAGATACAATGTTTCTACGGGGACCTCGAGGTCGAACGATCGAAGTTGGCGGAGTTCTAATCGATCGAACGGGATTCTAGTTAGAAAGTGTCACGAAAGAGAGACGGAGACTGAACTCACTTTGCAAACGTTAAATCATCTGTCGCTTCTCCTTTCGCTTCCAACACACCCGTATCATCCGTATCATCGTCACTCCTCTGTTCTTCGGGGAACCCGGTCCCTTCCAACCTCCTCGCCGCAGCGTTGAATTGAGCTTGTCTTCTCCTCGAAGTCGCGTCGCCGAGGAAACTCGTATCTACTTTCTTCTTCTTTGCAGGACTAGTTGAACCTTTTAAGCCTGGCAGCTTCGAACCGATGCGAGGAGGTAGAGCGGTGAAGGGCGAGAGGACGTCGAATTCTTTCGGCGCCGAGGTTGAACTCGACAGAGCGACGTTGACCGATTTGTTGCCGAGTATCCTGCGAAGAGGTTCAACAGGTTGAACAGGTTTCGAGATTTGCGGCTCAGGCGCGACGTAGGACATCGAAGGGGGAGATGGAGGGGTTGAAGCGAGAAAAGAACCGGTTGAATCGTGAAGAGGCGAGGGAATTCTGATCGGAGAAGTAGGAGAGATAGGAGAAGGAGGAGTCGGGGGATCAGCGAAAGCGAGAGGAACGTAAGAGCTGAGTCGTGCGAGATGTGGTGGAGAAGGGAATAGGTTTCGTGAAGAGAGTAGGAAATCGAGAATAGAACGGTAAGTTTTCGGGGCGTCAAAGACTGTCACGACGAGCGAGGTCAGCGTCTACTCAGGGTGACGAGACGGTCAGAGATGTGCTTACGAGCAACGGCTTCTCGAGAACGATCCGTGTCAGGCCAAATCGTTTGACTCCTCCTGATTTCGGTTTCAGCTTCGTAGCTGAGATGAACGTATTTCCTAGTAAGTTCGGGATCCCGAGCGGTAAAGTCGTAGTCATCTCCGCTGTCGAGGACGTCGTCGTATCCATCATCCTCCGAGGCATCGTCGATTGAGCGGAGTGACGGTGAAGAAGGAGGAGCGAATCTTGAGCTCGGGGATGACTGGTCGAGATGAAGCTGAAGGCCAAGACTGCGAAGAGGGGAAGCAGGGAAGTCCTCATTCTCTTCAAGGATAGTGCTTGAGATAATGTCGAAGGTCGAGAGAACTTCATCGTCGGCGACAGAAGGAGGACTGAGATCGAAATCGTTCGCGTCAAGTAAAGTCTGCTGAACGTCGGCTTCGAGCGAAGAGTATGATGCAACTGTATGATCGTTACCGTAAGTCAATTAGCTCGAAATATCGAAGGAAAGGGAGAACAAGCTCACCTTTCGCTTCTCCAAGCGAAACTTCGCTTGTCGGATCAACCTTTGTGGTCGAGGTACCGACGTGCGTGTGTCCCATGCGGATATCGACCTTGAAGGTGGCAGTCTCGATCGGATGCGCAGGGAAGCGGAACGAAGGTTGCAACGGAGGAGGTTTTGAGCGAGTGAGCATCGAGATTCGACGGTTGCGAGGGGCTGGGCAAGGTGAGCTGGCGGAAGAGGTGATACTAAAGTAAGTCGTATGACTGCTCGGAGCCGAGGAAGAGCTCTTCGAATGCGCTTGAAGTGATTCCGGCTGAGAAGAGGAGATCGAAGAGAATTGCGATGAGAGTGCTCGAGTTCGATGGCTCGGGTGACGAGGGGGTTGAGAGTCTTGCGAGTATCTGGAGAGGCTGTGGCGTCGAGGACGTTGGGAGGCAGGGTTTGGTGTGGGAGAAGCGTGGACGAAAGAGAGGGTGCTTTCCGTTCCTTCTGCGGACGAAACGGCGCTGTCGTGGTGAAAGTGACCGAGAGAGAAGGAAGACGCCATGATACTCTGTCGGGAGCGCTCTGGGCGGGGAGAAGGAGGAGGAGAGGGGTCGACAAGAGCTGACAACGAAACTTCGCAATCGAGACGTTCGAACATTCTATCTCCGGCCTAGGGAAAGCGTCGACGGTCATTAGCTTTCTGGCACAGCTTTCAAGAACAGTCGATTCTTACAGAGGGCCGACCAACTTCCAGTGCTTCTCTAACGCTTTCCGAGAGCGAATTTTGATCGTCTTCGTTTTCCGTTTCCTCCGCGTCTGAATCAAGCGATTCCGACAAGGGAGGTCCGGTCGAGAGCGGAGGTAGAACTCCCCCAAGCATGTCTCTGAGGACGTTCGCGGCTGTCGAAACGTGTCCCTCGAAACTCGAAACGGTTAAGTCGAATCCCCTCGTTGAAGTCGCTCCCTCACTACTTGTGAATCCGTTCTTTGTATGTTCTCCGTTGACTGAGAGATATCTTGAGTCCATACCGAAGGCGGGAGCGAAGTGTTCCTCCTGACTCGTATCGCTTTCGCTGTCGGAAGAGGAGGAAGATTCGTAATTTTCGTCTGCGAATCCTCGATCATGCATTCCGTAACCATCGATGACGAAAGAGGGAATCTCGACCTCCGAGATATGATCTTCGACGGCGTTGATTAGATCTTTGAGGTCTTCGGGAACGTCGGACACAGTCGAGCGGAGGGATTCGATTGATTCGACGTGCGACAGAGCATGTTGTTGACGGTGAAGTGGAGGGAGCGATGGGACTTCAGGTAGTGCCGGAACGGAACCGTGGGGAGTTGGGAGATTGAAGCTGCGAGATCGGTCGTAGTCTTGCGTTTCTTCGAGACCCGAAAGTAAATCGGCTAAATCGGTGGTCGCTCCTCTTACTTCCGAGATTGGTCCTGTCGACGGCTCATACGGATCAGATTTGTTGTTCTGCTATAAGGAAGTTGAATTGGCTTACCAGTTCGTTCCCTCGTGTCAGTCATGCAGATGATATTCTCGGGTCCGAGAGCAGCTCTACGTCTCGTCGGACTCTCCTTCGATCGGATACTTCTCGGGCTTCCTTCTGTAGACGGTACCGGTAATCCTTTCTCGTTCTTCTCTGGACTCGACGCTGTGCCGGAAGGAAGCAGGTCTCGGAAACGAGCGGGACTTGGTGAACGGAACGATCGAGCTGGACTTGAAGGCTCATCGCTGGAAGATGACGTTGGAGAGACGAGAAGAAGTGAGCGAGGTCGTGATTGAGAATGAGAGGGTTGTTTGGCGAGTTCTCGTTTGAACTTGTCGAGAGTCAATTTGCGACTAGGAACCGATCGAGAGGAGGCGGATTCGTTGGGAGGGAGGAGAACGAGGTCCGAGAAAGGTAATCTACTCGATAGGTAATCTTCCGCGACTCGTACTGATCCTTGTGTCTGTTGTACGTGGCGAATGTTCAAGTCGAGAGGGCGTGCATCTGTGATTGGTTTGCTGAACTTGGCGCGAACTCGGGGAGCAATCGAAGCGAGGACGTCTCCTTGGCGCTGGCCCTTTACGGCAGTAGGAGCTGAACGCACCCTGGAGTCGATGACACCGGTCGAGGGTTGAAGAGGACGAGGAGGAGCAGAAGCTTGGTTCGTTTTGTTCGCGAAGACCGAATCGACGGGGACACGAGACGGAGGTCGAAAAGTGCTGACGCGAGGCGAAGCTATCCGCACGAAACAGTCAAGAACGGGTGGCTCCGGAAAGAGGCGAGAGAGATGACAGCTTACCACTACCGAATTTCACCTTGTCTGCAAGGTGTACGACTCCTTCGTTCTCTTTGTCGTCTTCAAAAATCGTTCGCTTCGTCGAGACGTTCTTCCCTCGAATTGTGCGACCAATTCTCGAAACCCAAAAACGTTTGCGTTCTTCCGAATTTCCGGTCGAAGAGCTCGTCGATGCTGAGTTACGCTTGTCGAGTGACGAGTGGATCCCTCCTGACGAGTTTGAACGAGCAGCCGAGACGATCGAAGGAGAGATTGTGGCAGCTGAACGAGGTCGAGAATTGGAGGAAGAGGAAGTGCTGGTCGAATCTCGTAGGGCAGAGCGGAAGAAGCCACGTCGAGAAGATGCGCGAGGTTTTGAGTCTCGGTCGGTGGAGAGAGCTGAAGAACTGATGCTCGAGTTGTGGCCGTGTCCAATCTGGCGAAGATTCGATTTCCCTTCGACTGGATCTTGTACCTCCTCCGCCTGCTGATCGAACGCGTGAGAAGGGTCTCGGAAGATGCCAGCGAGACTAGGCTTCTGTCGAAGATTGAGCTTGCTCGGAGTTTTCGATTTGAGCTTACTGCCGAAAGTCTTGATTCCGTTCGCAGAGGCTTGGTTGAATGATCGTGCTCGATCCTTCAAGCGTATCGATCGCACATTGCCGGCGACGACATGAATGATGGAATCTCCCGAAGATGCTGAGAATTTCGAAGTTGGCTCAGCGGCAGGGATCGAAAGATAGCTTGAATTGGCGAGGTGAGTTTCGTAGAGAGGTCGTTGGGGAGGAGGGGCGATTGATGGCGAAGTAACGGGACGAGAGAGGAATTGCCGCTGGTGAGTCGAGACGTTTTCCGTAGTGAGCGAAATTGAGCGCCTTCGATCAGTCGGCCTCAGGGGCAAATCGGTAGGAATCGATGGAGCTTTACGGAGTAGCTTCTCCTCGTTGAAGTTTCTGTCACGCCGAGTATCGTAGACGTCTAGCTCCTCCGTCGTGTCGTCGAGTTGGAGTTCTTCGAGTAATCGAGTACTTTGTCCAAGCTGCCGCGCTCTCAATCCAACCCTTTCTTTCCTCCTCTCCAACTCCCTCTGTCTTTCACTTGCTCGCAGTACCTCCTCCGCTCTCGAGATTGAGTTTCGAATCGACCTCCTGCCCGGAGTATCTTCGAGAGGGTTTGTACCGAGTTCTTGTTCGAGCAGAATGGCAGAGCGTCTCCTCCGTTCGCCAGTGATCGAAGAGGACGACGAGAGATTTGAGCCGACGGAAAGGGGTCGAGTGAGAGATGAGGAAGAACTGATGGGACGATTTGAGCGGTAAGATCGAGGATTTAGTGAGCTCATTTCGTGAATAGGTTCGTGTGCTGAATTGGTCGTCGTAGAAGAGTCGTGAGGTCGTGAAGATAAAGAAGAAGTCGTGAAGGGAAGGCTCGGTAAGGAAGAAGTGGGAAAACTGAGAGGGTAGAGAAGAGTTCGTTCGAAGAGGTCTGAAAAATTGAGAAACTGGATTCGTGAAGCTGGGAGAACGTGGCGCGAGGAAAGAGACGCGTTTATAGCGCTGAGCTGGAGAGTAGATGGAGAAGTCGTGATCGTGTCGAATGGGATGGGAAAGGGAGAGGTTTTCGCTCTACTCCCGGAAAGTGAAGAGCTGGGTCGTGAAGGGGTTTGAACAGTCGTAAAGGGTCGCGTAGAGGGTCGTTACAGAGTCGTTACACCAAGGACGTGAGAGATAGAGAGACTGCCTGGCCAGATGTAGAGCGTCAGAGAGGGCGAATTGGAAGGAGACAGAAGGAGAATGCTCACTGATGCGTCGTCAATACCAGCTCCCGCTCGATCTCCTCCGTTAGTGTTGGTGTTGGTCGTGAGGTTGTCTTCCGAAGAGCAACAACGAATCAAAACAAGAGAGGTAAACACGAGAGAACCGGGCTCGAAAAACTGAATGGGCTCGAAAGCGAACCCTGCGCGATTCCATCTCGTCTGTGTACCACTCTAACTCCATCGATCACTCATCTCTACACTGCATTCGACTTGGGTCACCTATAGAGAGCGCCTTGGTCTGAGGACAGAGGAACTGGTTGATCATCGTCGAAGCGAGCTGAGCGGTAAGTTGAACGATCCTCCTGCTTTTTCCCATGTTCCAGCTCTCTACTGACTGTCACATGACTTCGGTACATGCAGGCGAGGTAGTGGTAGAGGACAAGAGAGACTTTCCTTGTCCCTCAACATCTCTTCCTTCTCCAGCTCTCTCGATCACTCCGACATGTCCAGACTCTCTACAGACGACGCCAAAGTACTATTGCATCGACTCGACGAGTCCCTGAACGCTCAACAAACATCCCTCGAAGAGATCTCCTCCGTCATCAAACAACTTCGAAATCAGCTCGAAGCGACGGCGAGAAGCGTCAAGGAGGGCAACATGGCTATAGAGGCGAGTTGGGAAGATTCTGGCTAGCTCTGTCCGTAGCTGACCTTCGTCTGTGCTCGCAGGAAACGATCTTCGACGACCCTTTCCCTCTTCTCAAAGTTCTCTCCCCGTCTTTCGCAAGCCCTTCGATCCGAAACGAATCACATAGCATCGTAGAACAAGTCTGTGAGGTTTCAAGCCCGAAGGAGATCATTGTTGGGCTCGAGGAACTGCTGGCAGAGATGAAATTCAACGAAGAAGAAACGGACGACAAGAACTCCGAGTCAGTTTCCGGCGAAAGAGATCTGGAAACTGCTTTGTACTCTCTGTCGGTCTATGTGAGGGCATACCAGAAGTGTGAGCTACCTTGACCCGTTCAATTCCCGCTTCGCAAGCTAACGATGGCTCGATCGCAGGTTTGAAACGTCTCAAAACGGCGAAACCCGACAAGTTCTATGCGACCGCATTCGACACCATATCATCAGTCGTTACCTATCTCGTCGTCGAAGGCTCTTTCCCGATGCACGACGTTTCAAGCGAATATCTGCTCGACTTGGAAGTCGTAGAGGCGATTTTCAATCTTGCAAGTCAAGTTGGGGAGACCCAAGGCGAACAACCGAGGCTGACGGTGCGTTATTCTCGTCGCACCGATCTCCTTTCGCAGAACTGATAGTTTTCGAGAATGGAGCACAGGCTCAAGAAAGCGCAAGGTCGTTCATCGAAACAGTCGTTGGACTCCTTAATCCCCTCCTGGCTTGTGACAACGCAAACCAGTTCTTCCTGACCCTGGAGCCAAGGTATCGACCGCCTCAAACGATGCAGCCTCCTCCAAGTCCTCGGGAAGTCTCGACGAAACGAATTTGGACAAGCTTGTTTCCGGTTAGTCTCGTTTTCCTCTCTCCTCGCAGCAGGCCAGGCACTCATTGCTCTTTTCCTGTAGACCATGTTTCGCTCTCTCGACTACAAGCTCGACGACCTCCTCATCGCTTGCAAGTTCTCCGACCCGCTCCATCGAACTGGTTCATTCTCGCTCCTCTCCCACTACCTCTCTCTCCACTCCGAGACACCACTCCCTGCTTTCGATATCGACGAAGACACGCCTGCGACTCCTACATTCCTTCTCTCGGCAACTCTCGAAACGATCAAAAGATCGTTGCAACCTCAAACTGCATACAAGATCGCTGAGGGCGATATTCTCTTCTTCTTGTGGTGGTGTATCGATCAACAAGCGAAGTCTGAGAGTCAAGGAGCGGGATTTGAGGAGAACCTGTTGTATTCACTTGTCGAGGTGAGTTCCAGACCTTTCGCCTCGTTGCTCTTCACGATCTCGCTCACTCCACATCACTGTTTGACTGTACTCCCTCGGTTAGGTGCTATCGTCTCTCTCAGCTCTTTCGCCAAATCCTCAAACTCGTTTTCTCGCTTTCCGACTCTTGTCGAGGGTAATCCTGGATCTCGAACAAACCGGTACTCCCGCTCAAGCCGAAGCCACTCAGCTAGCTCTCCTCAAGGAACTTCTCACCGACGAGAATGCGACTCCGTCTTTCAAAACAGCTTGCATTGAGATCGTGAAAGAATTGATCGATTCGAAGCTTTCGCAGGTGACTTGAAAACGCTCTGCTCTCTCGCGATTGGTCACACATATACTGATTTTTTCTTGTCCACTTGATAGGGTCCAACTCGTACACCTATCCTCGGCACTCCGCGATTCCTCGAAGAGTTCGAATCGATACTCTTCCGTTTCAGTCCTCCCGACTTACTCGACACACCGATCTCGCCGCAGGACTTTGTCGAACAACATCAAAGAGACGTTGCGCAGAAGCTCAACTTCTACTATTTCCTCCTGACGAGGGATCAGGAGAATCGGGTCAGTTCAAGCTTACGACAAGGTTTTCCTATTGCAAGCTCGACTTGACGAATTTCTCATCCAACAGACCGGCATTCGATCTCCTCTGAGAATAAATACAACCCAGAACGACTTCCTAGACCCTCTGCGCCGACAACTCACGACTTGGCTTCGAACGAAGCTCGACCCGTCGGTTTCGCTCGAATTCGAGTTACTCGGAATCTCTCTTTCGCGAGTTGACGAAGTCCTCAAAGCTCTTTCGTGACACCATCCCCCGTCGTCCGGTCACCTCTCTTTCCACGACAAGGCTTCCTGCCTTTCTCTCCGAACGAACCCGGAACTTTGTTACGAAACAATTCTCGGTACAACTCTGCGAATGACGCCCTTCGGTATTCTGTGTGTAAGAGCAAGTACCCTGAATAAGAACAAGCAAATCGGAAAAGCGATTTTTCTGTCCGCTGAGAGCAAGTCTCACTTTTCTCGATTTCAACGAGATTGCATCGCTTTCCAACGTATTCTCTTATGCGACACCAAGAAGACGACGTAAACCGTACTGTACACTTCGGACGTCCGTCGACGCAACCCTCAAAACCAACTCGAATGGAGGGAGAAAAGTCGAATAAAGCTGAGGATTCTGAATTCGACCAACGCTTTCAACTGTTCGTTGAACGGTTTCGTCTCGCTAGCGCTAGTGACTTACCGTTGCAGTAGTTTCGAGCTCGAATGCAAGGAGAGCAGAGGCCAAGCTTACGCGAGCGAAAAGAAGCGGTATTTTTGCCTCAGACTCATTTCGCGCGACGTAACTCTCGGTGGCAAGCTCAGAGTGACACTCCCGGTTGACTGAAACTGTAACGATTCGTTTGAGTCTATCGGGAATCCTGCAGAGGTGTTGACGAGCGAGAGCGACCGAACGAAATCAGCGATTTCAAAAATATTTTCTAAGTCGGAGAGTCCCCTCTTTCCCCCTTCACTTCAGCCCTTCTCCCAACAAACAAACAACCCGAATCAGTGAAGGAAGCAAGTAGCAGAAGAACGTTTACAGCACTCGCGCTCCCGGCCTCACCCCTCCTACAGACTTTACAGCAGTTTTCTGTTGTCTCGTCGCCCTCGATCTGATTGGCCTTCGGTCTTTCCTCGACCGTCTCCTCCCACTCACAGTCCAATCGATTGGCAAGGTTCCTTACGTGATCATACACATTCGAATCTGATACACTGTGAGGCTTTTCTTCTCGTTTGAGAGGATTGAGATTGGGCTGACACCTCCCCGTTTCAAAATGACTCCTTTCCCTCCTCCCGACTCGCTTGATGTGACGGACATTACTACAGAGATTCGAAGAACTTTAAAACTAGTTCAGGAGAAGATTTAGTTCTTCCGCTCATTTCCAACAACTAGTTCAATCAGATCTCCGACCCTCCTTCTCTCACTCCCTCCCTCACTCCTTCGTCATGGCTGAAGAACGCTGCTAGACGACCTACCCGGTTCAAACGAAAACCAACAACCAAACCCGGAGACAACTCAGGTTATCCCCTTCTCCACCACCAAACTTCTTCACCGCCTTTTAATCTCCCTTTTCTTCTTCTTCGAAACACCGCCATCGAATCGAATTCCATCGACGCAATCATGTCTAGTTGCTCTTTCGCCTCGTTTTTGCAATTCCGCAACAACGATTACTCGCCAAGATCTACTCATTCTCATCATCAGCATCAAATCGAAGGTCCTTCCTCGTTCGCGCCTCTCGTCTCTCCGCTCGACCTCTCTTCCGCTCCATCCTCCTCCTCCTCTTCTAATCCTTTCTCCCCGACTGAATCAAATTGTTCCGCCTCTTCGAGTTCATCCGGTTCCGACGCTGCTTCCCCTCACAAACGTCACCGCGCACATTCTCCCGATTCGAATTCAACGACAAATTCTTTCCCTTCCTTGCATTCCTTTTCGGGGGAATTTGGAACTTCTTCTTTCCCCTTCTCGTACAACTCGTCATCGTCTTCATCAGCAGCGACTCTCAATCTCCCTTCTTTGGATCAAATCATCGCTTCCCCTCAACCGACTCCTCTTCCCGTACGATCAATCCTTTGCACTTCTTCTTCTCCTACTTCGTGAGTCTTCTCTCTCTCCTCGTACTTTCCTGGCCCTCAGCTAACTCTCTGTGATTCTAGATCGGCTGCCGATACTCCCCTCTCTTCCCCTCCTCCAACTCGACCCGTTTCGCGTCGTTCGTCTACCTCGAAATCGGTCCGGTTCGCCCGTTGTACGAACGCGTCCGTCTTCCCGACCCATTCGACTCTGGAATACGATCGATCTCCGATCATCCCTACGTGTGAAGCGCAATCGCTCGAATTGAAACGGAGTTGTAGTGCCGAAGGGGAAGCGGAAGGTGGTGGATGGATCAAATGTGTCGAGAGGGAGAAAGTAGCTGGCGCGGCCACATCAGGTACTTCAACGGGAGGAGGAGGAGCGGGAGGAGCGGGATTAGGGGTGAATCGACCGAAATTACCCAAGAATTCACCGAGTATGGAGAATCCCGTCGAAGGGGTTCATGGATTGATTGAAGGTGGATTCTTCGTTGGTGAAGAGAGAGATCAACCGATAGGAGGAGCAGGAGGAGGAGTAACGACGATGACGGGTGTACCGGGAGTGGGAGTCATTACGGAAGATATCGAATTGGAGGATGAAGCGTTAGAGTTGGAGGATGAAATGTTGGTCGATGATTCGACTGAGACTGTCGATGATGATGATGATGAGGACGACGCAGGGTACGAACGGGATAATGAACCGGATCAAGACGTTACACCTCGGAGGGGTTCGATACAGGACGATTCTTCGGCTTCTTCCTCTTCTTCTTCCTCGGATGAAGATATCGAACTACCGCCTTCTTCCGCCGAGTCTGTCGAACCCGGAGGAGGAGGTCCATACGGTTCATCTTCTTGTTCGAACGCTTCCTCTTCAACTTCGTCGATCTCGCATCAACACCGAACTCGAGGAGATTCTTCTTCCCCCGAAATGAGCGCGACCACCGTCGACGAAGGAGATGATTCATCGGACGAACGCGAACGAGAACGAGAACGAGAAAGAGTCGTCAAGGAAGAGAAAGCGTTGAAGAAGAAACAGAGGTTCGGGTTGTGCTCGTTGGGGAAATATACGAGACAGGACGTTTTCGGTACTCATGATTCTTTAGGTGGATTCTAATTCCCCTTTTCTCTCCCTCTACTCTACTCTCTTTCGCTCGCATCGTTTTCTTCCGTCTACTACCATTGCATTACCTATTCCCCCTCTTTCTCCTCTTCTCTCTCTCACACACCCGCATCTCACGAATTACCTTTCTCTCTCTTTTTCACGCACATATTCATTTCCATTTCTCTACCCTCTGCTGCCTCCCCCTCTCACTCTTCCCACCCCTCCTCGATGGAGTTACCCCCGACGAGTCCCTTTGGCGCAAAAAACCTCTTCCTACTTCTTCCTCGCATCATCACCCTTGCAACCTTTCCTGCTACTTTTCCTCCCTTTCTCTACAGTACCCATTCGCAAACCCGGATATCTCGAATTTCACAAAGGAAAACCTTTCGAACAACCTCTCCCCTTTACCGCCTCAACTCTGTCCCGCACCCTCCCATTCCTCCTCTCTCGTACTTTCTCGTTTCTTGGTCGGTCGGTTTGGATGAAGGGGGAAGGTGTTGGTCTGAGGTTTCCGTTTATGAGCTTCGAAGTTTTTGGTCGTGTTGTGCTATAAATCGAAACCAATTTTCCTCTAACGCATCTGTCTCGCTTGCTCTCATTCGTGAGACTCCTCTGAACCCGAGCGAGGATTGATTAGGAGATCTAACACGGGCGAGAGAACCAGAGACCAAAGAACAAAGTCGGGTGAATGACAGAGGAAAAAAGAACAGTTTACAAGGTTTCAGAACCGAAAGAGAGGAAAAGGTACTGATTGAGATGAGAAAGAGCAGGAGTGTAGCCGGTAGAATATCAAGCGGGAGGGGAGGAGCACACAGAAAGAGAGAGAGAGAGGGTTATGTGAACAGGGGTTTCGAGCAAGGTGAATAAGGAGCGAGAGAGGGATTGAAGTGGGCATCGTGGAGGAACGACGAGGAGAGCGTGGGGATGGGTTAGGAGTGAAATCACGTGGTGCACGAGCATCGAACAATCGAAATAAGGGAGAGAGTTTTGGGGAGGGTTTATCGAAATCGAAGACAGAGAGGGGAGGTGAACAACCGACGCTTGAAAAGGTGAACATAGCGATGAGAGCGAGCGAGGGAAGGCAGAGAAGAAGGGGAAGGGGGATTTCAGGAGGAAGAAGTTGAAGGGGAAGGGGGAGAAATCGGACCAATCGGTTGTTGAGTGTTGTTCGAGTCGTGCGCTGATTCCTATTTCTTTACGACGATGGGGACTACAGAGCACGACAATGACGAGTCAGGGTTATAGGAGATGGAGGGAGAGAGAGGGAGAAGACGCACCGACGATGATGATGACGAGAATTGCGATTCCTGCCGCGATTAGCATTCGCATCTTCATGTCCTTCCTACACGCATGGAACGAGGCTCGAATCAGTACGACCGCAAGGTAGCTCTACAGGAAGGGATGCGAGACGTACCACCACTGAGTACGCGACGAAAGCAACCAGAAAGAAGACAAGACGATGAGTTTTCACGATCTTCGCCAACATTTCTGGATAAAAGCTTCACGTACCATGCGTTTCCTAACCCTATTAGCACCTTTCCTGAACCCTTGAGCACTTTGCGCCAACGTATCTATTCCCCTCCACATCTCTGCATCAGTCTCTCGCAAACAACAACCAAAGAGAGAGCGAGTCGAAAACTAACCAGTTTTATCCTGCAAGACATCCAATCTCTCCCCCCTCTCGGCAACTTTACTAATGTTATCCCTCATGATTCCAACGGTATCATTGATTTGCTGTTGAATCGCCGCCGTACGAGTGTCGGAACCTCCAGCTCCTCCTCCTGATGAACCGGAAGGTCCTGGACCTCCTCCAGGAGCGTTCGGGTTCGAACCGGGGATATAGGGGTCGTAAGGTTCAGACCTAACGAGTGGGTAAGAGCGCATAGGGAGAGTTAGTGAGATGAATGGGATGAATCAGTCGGTTCGTCTTGAAACACTAGAGCGTCCCGTCGAGGCTGGAGAAGCTCCTCGTGCCGTCCAGCTATCGAGTATCCTGACCACCGTCCGCCCAAGGCAGTCGCACAGTTGGCAACGAGAGCTCATTGATGAAGTCCCCCCGATCTCTTGGAGAAACACAACTCGAGCCCTCCCTTCAGAACAGAGAGAAGGGGGCGTGGACTCACATGTCTTCGAATGCGGAAGTACTTGGGTGGTTGTCAGAATATGGTTTCGCCACGGTGAATGGGGAGAAAGAGGTGGAGAAAGACAGAGAGGCGATGAGAGCTGCGAAACGTATTTTTCGACAAATCTCCTTGATCTGGCTTTGTCGGTGATGCTGACGAGTAGATCGTATGGTCAGTGAGTTCGTGAACGCCGAGAAAAATGGGACAGTCTGGGAAAAACCAAAATTGTGATTTCGCAGGACAAGACGCAACTTTCGACGCAGGCTACTCGCCGGTAACAACGGCTGAGGAAAAGCTGAGCGTCGAACCACGGGCGCCCGGTACCTCGCTCGCCGTGCATAAGCGTCGTGGAGGAACGCACGAGTCACGTGGAACTGCTTTGGTTTCAATTCTTGAAGAGAGATATTCGAAGAATGGGTTGTGTGCGTCAGAGAGAAACAGAGAGGACGTCACTGAAAAGGGCAAAAGGAAGGGAAACGGAAGACGAGCTAGTCGTAAAATGCGAGAGAGGGCGAAGAACCTAAGAAACGAAGTAGAAGAACAGAAGGGCAGGAAGTGTCTAATCTAGTAGCCTACACCGATGAGGTAGTCGGCGAGCTCCTACAATTTCAGTAGAGAGACGTTAGAGGCAATTGAGGGATAGAAAGCCCGATTTTACGAAATTGCGAGAAACTCGCCTCGGTGATTTTGGTAGCTTCTCCGGGTTGAGTTGGGTGAGCATATTCTGCTACGAGTACGGCTTGAGTAGTCTTGACAATCACGATACCGTCGGCCTAATCGTGCAAACCGCATTGGAACAATCCAAGTTTTCGTTCAGTCACTCCCATCCTCGGGATTCAAGTCCAGGAATCGGAGAGAGTGTGTGAGAGACTGACCTGCTTCTTTCCGTAAACACTCCTCTCGTTCGCTGTGAGACAGAAGAACTTTTGTCCAGCTGCTCGAATCCCACTCGCTTGAGCTCCTTCGGGATTTTGGAATGTCTTCACGATCGCTGCTTGTTCTTCGGGAGTGAGCTGCGGAGAGAATGATTCAAGTGGTCAGTACTGAGAATGTCCGGCGGTGAAGACCTCAACCGAAAGGGGGAAAGAGCTGAAGAGAGAGATAATGGAGAGGGGAACGAGCCGAAAGGGAGAAATTCGGGTAACGGGAAAATGAGAGCTCACGTTGTAGCCTGAAGATGATGCCCATACACCACCTTGTTGACCGAGGATCGCAGCCTAATCAAAAGCACGACGCAGAACGAGGTTCGAATGGAATCAGCGAACGTTCCCAACTCATTCTCACAGAGAGAAGAGCTCACCTTGGCGATCTTTCCGGTACCGATGAGGTTAGAGTCAACGTAAGCTACAGGTCCAACCGGTTCGGAACGAGTGAGGTGGACGTGGAGGGAGAGAAAGTTTGATGACGAAGGGAAGATGTAGAAGGACGAGGAGAGCTCGTTAGCTTGCAAGTACGGCATAGAGAGAGGTGCACAGGGCTACACACCTTGCCACGACATGTCTAGAGCTGATTTATTGAGAGACGGAGAGGTTGAAGAGTGGGAAAAGGTGCGAGCGAAGTCCTTCACCTCTTGACCTCTCACCGGCATCTCTCGATTTACTCTGTACGCTCAGAACGCAGAGGAAGACTATCTAGCTGCTCTCCCACAGCCCCGCCGAGCTCTCGATCCTCACGGCGCGACAAGCAGTTCTTCTCCCTCCCGCATTCCTACAACTCGACCCGCCGCCCTCTGCATAGCTTCGCTCTTGCTCTCAAGTGTGACAGAGCTCACTAGGTAGAGTAGCAGATGGAGAGGTCCTCCGCGGACTTGCCGTCGAGCGCTCAGTCACTTTGCTCTCACGCTCGGCTCGTTCAACCTCTCTTTCGCTCAGTCTTCTTTCCGCCTGTTCAGCGTTATGTGTCGATGGATCGTCTACTTCTCATCCTACGAACCGATCCTCCTCGCTGATCTGCTGATTAGGCCCCGGCATTCTTTACTCAAACAAGGTGAGCCTGTCCTCTCTCTTCTGCCCTCTTTCTGCCTGAAGCTGACCCATGACCCTAGTCGATGAGCACTACCTACCCGGCTTGCAACTTGAACCACCTTCCAGCGCAAACGACGCCGACAGCCCCAACACGTTCACAAACATTGACGGATTCGGTATTGGCTGGTACAGTGAAACTCCCTCGACTCATCAAGTCTATTCGACCCCGCGACAACGAGTAGCGCATCCAGATATGCTACCGGCGGCGTACAAGTGTATTTCGCCGCCGTTGCATGATTACAATCTGCAAAGTTTGGCGAATGCGATCGAGAGCAAAGTTGTTTTCGGACACATTCGTGCTGTAGGTATCCTCTTCTCCGCCGTCCGTCGTTGGAGATGCTGATAAATGAGGTCGTGAGACGTGGTAGGCGACGAATGGAACGGTGCAACTTCCGAATTGTCACCCGTTTCAATGGGGGAGATTTCTTTTTCAGCACAATGGATGTATCGGTCGTGAGTCATGTCCCACCGCGGAAATAACATCTTTCGGACTTGTGCTGATGCGGACGAGGAACAGGCTTCGCGGATATTCAGCTCGAATTGATGAATCTCGTTGGACCTCGCGCTCGTTCGTTCGTCAAAGGTACCACTGATACTGAATGGCTAGGTGAGCTTGCTTTATCCGTATCCTCTCTCCCGAGCTCATGAGCTCATCACTGATTCTCGATCGATGATTCTCGATTGAGATCAGCTGCGCTTTTCTTCCATTTTCTCGATCCAAGCGACGACGCAACTTGGCTCGACGAATTCTCCCTCGACGAACAACTCGACGCTTTGACTCGTACACTCGCAACGGTCATCAACCTCGTGGAAAAAGAGAAAGGAGGTTACGTCGATACCGACACAGACGAGTTGGTCGGCTGGTTTTCTGCAAACTTGGCGATTACGGATGGAGACAAGCTCATCGCTCTACGATTCGCCTACCCATGTGAACACCGAGAAGCTCCCAGTCTCTACTGGTCAAATACAGTTGGACCGACGTTCGATCGGAAGTATCAAGATCATCCAGACGGAGGAGTCGATATCGGAAACAGACTGGGAAAGACTCACCAAGGACATATCGTCGTCGCTAGTGAGCCCATGACGAAGGACGAGATGGAGTGGAATTTGATGCCTCAACAGACTGTTGTCGTCGTCGACGAGGGCGAAACGAAATTGTTTCGGGTGAAGTCTTCGTGCTGGCAATCGCCGCGAGGCAAAGTGAGCAAAACCTCTTCTCTCTGACTCAGAGTCGAGACTGACAATTATCTCGTAGTATCCCGTCATCAAGTTTTCGATCAGAGCCTGAAAGGGCGACGGATAGGCGTCTCAGACGACAATGTGAGTTTC
The DNA here is from genome assembly GCF_050403485.1 of Sporobolomyces salmoneus. Taxonomy (NCBI): domain Eukaryota; kingdom Fungi; phylum Basidiomycota; class Microbotryomycetes; order Sporidiobolales; family Sporidiobolaceae; genus Sporobolomyces; species Sporobolomyces salmoneus. Next base: position 42,121 of record NW_027481109.1, read on the forward strand.
CTCTTTTCGCAGAATCGAGCTCAGTGAGGTCCGTACGAACTGAATCTGTCTGTACCCGCTGGAGCAATGCATAGCTGCACCTCACTTATAGCAAGGAGAATAGGGAGGAGAAGGAGACTGCTGGAGAGACTTCGATCGAGGAGAGAAAACTGAAAACTGAAAACTTGCAATCTCGAGGGTGCCTCGTCCTCCCTCGTCAAAGTCTTCTACTCTTGCGCCTCTCTCTGTGCGAATCCTCACGTCTACACAGCTTGCGAATCTTGCAAAGGAGCATCTCCTGCGTCTTGCCTGCGTCTCGAAGAGAGAAAGAAAAGCTTTCCCCAGGTTCTGCGCGCCTACCTCTCATACTGTAATCAGCGCGATGCCTAACTACTCCTGCTGGACTTGAATCAAACGAGTAGCACGAGAAAAGAGAGAGAGAGAGAGAAGAGCGGAAGCGAATGAATGCGGTGCTGATCACGCGCACGTGAAATCAGAGTGTCCCTTCTTCTCTTCTCTTCCTCTCTCCTCCTTTCCCCCTCTCGCTTTCCATTCACTCGCTCGGAGATGGATAAGAAACAAGATCAAGACGCCCTCAACTTCTCGGCTTCGGCCTCTCACGCTGCCGAGTTGGCGACCCTCACGCTTCAACCGAAATCTGATCGATCCTGGACTCTCCGCGCGAAGAACTCTGTACCCCTCGCATTCGCGTTGTACCTCTACCACACGTTCGTCTCGTGGATCTGGACCTTCGTCACTTCGCCGGCTTCAATCTTACTCGACCCTCTCTCGACTGGAGCGGCTCTCTTCATCTACCCCGTCGTTTGGCTCGGATTGGGTGGTGCGACGTTCGTCTTCTGGCTCGCTGGGTTGTGTGGTGGTAGATGGTTCATCGATGTCATTTCGAAGAAGTTTGCGAAAGGTTACTCCCCAGTGAATTGGGTGAGTTTCTCCCATTTCTTCCCTTGACTCAATCGTGTGAGTGAGCTAACAAGTACATCGAGTGTCGCACAGGCGAATCCCGACATTTTTGATCAAAGTTCGGTCGAAACGATGCGAGATGCGCTCCCCATCTTGAGCGGACACTGTCCGTTCTCTCCCTCCCTCCTCGTTCTCTTCTCTCCGTTCTTGGATACTGAAGACGATTGTCTCTATATAGACCGTACGACGATCCCTCCTGGTGCCGATATCAACGACGAAAACCCAATGTTTGGAGTTGCGAAAACGTAAATCGTCTTTCCTTTCCCTGATTCCCCTCTCGCTCTCCTTCGACGCTGACTTCCTCTCGTGCGATCGCCAGCGTTCGAATCTTCTCGGTCCCTCTCGCCAAGGCTCTCCTCTTGATGTCGGCTCTCGTTTACGAACGCAAGGATGAATACGTCGTGTTGGCTAGCGAATTGACGGCTCAAGCTGAGAAAATCAAACACGATGTCAATCAACGCGATCGATTGTTGAACGAAGCCGAAGCTCAGTTAGACAAGAGTGAAGAGGTCATCAAACGTCAGGTACGTTCGAATTAGTCTCTCGAGTCTTTAGATTAGGGTTTTCTACTGACTTTCCATTCTTGTTCGTTGTACGACAGGCTCGAGTTTGGGGATTCGAATACGAAGGAGTTTCGGAATTGGGTACGACTGGAGGTGGACCATTCGCGAGTATCTTTTTCACTTCGACCAAAAATCATCAAGACCCTTTCATCGTTCTCGTCTTCAAAGGTGATCTCACGGCTCATCTCTTCATCTATCGTTACTGACTCTGACTCTCTCGCAAACAGGAACCGGTCCTCAAAATTTTGCCGAGTTCTTGGTTGACGCTACCGTGCGTTTCTCGTCCTTTCTCCCTTTTTCTTGCCCAGACCCTGATCTCTCTCTCCTCTCGCAGATCAATCGAGTTCCCGCTTCTGTCTTCTTCGGTGGATCTCCTTCGACGGCTCATCAGGGCTTCTACACGTCTTTGTTCATGACGAACAACTCGAAACATCGATCGGGTTCCGACGCTTACGGTTAGCTGCTCTCTCGCTCCCGTAACTCAGCGAGCGACCGGCTAACTCGAGTGACGATAGGTACGATCGTTCGCACTCTTCGTCACACTGCGACTCGAATGAAACAAGAACTTGCGAAAAACCGTCAACCTGGTCAACCTGAAATCACTCAAATCCCTCTCTGGGTTGCTGTGAGTCTCTCGACATCATCACGCCAATCGAATTACTCTCGACTGACACCAAATTCTCCTCATTCTCAGGGACACTCTCTCGGATCTGCTCTCGCTTCACTCTTCTTCGCGCGTTGCCTCCGCTCACCTGAAGATCTCGGAACCGACCTCTCTCTTCGTGATGCGACTTTGTTCGGCACTCCTCGAGTCGGAGACGGTGACTTCGCTTCCGCTTTCGAAGCGGTAAGCATCAATCGATCTCACTTCTGAGCTCCAAGCTCAGAAACTGATTCCATTCGTTCTTTGCAGACGATCGTTACTCCTCGTGATCGACCCAACATTCTCTGGCGAGTACAAAACCACCTCGACGTCGTCACGATGGTCCCTCCGGGTCTCGCCGACGAAGAATCCGGACGTGCGACTCTCTCTTCGGTCTCTTGCTTGAACTACGCCCACCTCGGTCCCGCGATCGTCCTCCGTCCTTTCCGTTGGTTCTCCTGGCTCCGCGTCAACAAGAAACAAAAGTCGTACCGTATCGACGCGAAGGGAAGTTTCCACGAAGCAGTTTCGGTCAAAATCACGGATGAACACTACAATGGAGAATTCGAAACTACGCAAGCGACGGCGGCGACCACTTCTCCTTCTTTCGGTACTTACTCTCCTCAACGTATGAAGAGGTCCATGGGATCGATTGAACAAGTCAGGCGTGATTGGTGGAACCCTTTGAATTTGCTCAAACTTCTTCCTGCTCCCCTTTACGATCATTGCAAGTCCCTCCCTACTTGAATTGTTGACACTCAACTGACTTGCTTTGTTTCAATAGTCCCCGCCGCTTACCTCGCCGATCTCGATCTCCTTCAACAAACCGTTTCCCAAAACAAACTTCATTCTTCCGCTTCGTCGGAAACTCTCGTTTCGCCTGGAAACGAAAAAAGGATCCTCTCCTTCAACGCTTGATCTTCTCTCTCTCTCTGACTGACTGTCTCTGTGACTCGCTTGATTCTCACCTCGCAAACAACCAAAAGGAAAAAGCTCTTCTCGTTTTCGTTTTCTTTCTCGTTCTCTGTTTTTGTTTCTCAACTCTCGCAAATACTTCCCCTTTTTACCCCCTTCTTCTGCTGCAGTACTTTACCCTTCGCAACTTTTCGTTCCTCGTTGTTCGTCCTGATTTCCCCTTTCGTTGCAATACCCTCGTCGTTACCAAAAACTGTTTTCTAATTCTGCAAAAAGTCTCTCTCGTGTTTCGGTCTCGCACTCGCTTGATTCCCGGCGTCTCTGCAGCGAGAGACTCGTCATCTATCTCGCTCACGGGTGACTCGCTCGTATCGGACTGCTCGTCCGCGAGCGCGAGTGCAGATGTAACGATTCAAGGGAGGGAACGATCAAGCTCGATTGTCTCTGGTTCTTCGCAAGGCGCAGTCTCTCTGTCTCTCTCCGCCGAACGAAGAACAAAAGCGACCTGAAAACCCCTAAGAATACGATTACGACAGCAAGAAAGAGAAGAAACGAAAAAAATGCAGTAGAAAGAGTAAGAACGGGTAAGCAGCACGACGACGAAGATGGGTCAGACTATGAGGACAGTAGGGAAAAGATGATATCGTTATCGTTGTCGTTAAGGTCGATACCTCGAGAAGGTTTGTACATCGTGAGAGGAGAGGGAAGGCGAGAAGGACTGGCGGGAGGTATCAGTCGGAGAAGGGGAAGGGGTATTGAAACGTAGAAAGCGTTGAAGCGTAGAAGTGTCGTGAAGTGTCGTGAAGTGTCGTCGCGTCTGAGAAAGCTCGAAAGCTCTTTTATTCTCTCGCCTGATCCCTCAAATTCCTCACCGATTTCGACTTTCTCTTCCCCCTCTTTCTTCTACTTCTCGTCGTCTGTCTCGCTCCAACTTCATCACTACTACCCTCCGACGACCCTTCCTCCATTCTCTCTCCCGCCGCGAGACCATTACTACTGTCTTGTTCGGTTTTATCGGGAGTGGGAGGCGTGCAGAGCAAAGAGGGAGCGGTACGTAACGAACGAGTTTGAGGATCGATGAAGGATCTTTGACGGGCGAGTAGTCGCGGTCGAGGTGAGGAAGCGGAGGAAGAGGAAGAAGGTTGAGGAGGGAAAGTAGGAGAAAGTGAAGGATCGTTTGGATCGTTCTCGCAATAGTCGAAAGTCGTGAATGGATCGAAGGGAGGAAACGCGGAGGAAGGGGATTCGAGATCGTAGGAATCTGATTGGGAGTCGTAAGGCGATGAGGAGGATTGAACATAGTTGAAAGGATGAGGAGGGAATGGAGGAGAGGGAGAATCGGGAGTTGATTGATCGTGTTTTAGCAAGACGTCGCGAAGGAGGAAAGAGGCAGTTGTTGGAGTGGGGAGTGGGAGTGGAGGTGAGATGTGGTCGGAGTCGGATTTTGGATTGAAGAAGTTCAAGGCGGCGGATGAAGCGGCTTTGCGAAGAGTTGAGAACCGGGACCGGATTGAAGTAGAGCTGGACGCGAGGGAGGAGACGGAAGAATTGACTGAAGAGGTTGTACTCGTGACGGTGGAGGAAGAACGGGTAGTAGACTCGGAACTGAGGGAGGTAGTCGAGTAAGAGAGAAGAGTTGGACTGAGCGTAAAATCGTCGTCGCTAGAAAGGGTAGGACTCGGTTGGGGCGAATGAGGACTCGAGGGAGGTAGTTCGACGGTGTTGATGAGGAGACTCGAGCTTGAAGCGACTCGTCGTAGCAGTTGAGGGGCTTTAAGAGTGATATTCGATTGAGTTGAGCGGAGGTGAGTCGAAAGAGGAACCGGCGGAGTTGTGTGACGCGATCGAGGGGGAGAATAATCTTCGTCATACGAGGAGAAATCGTCAAGGTCGATAGAAGGGAGAGTGTCGTTTAAAGAGCTCGAGACGCTCGTTCGATTCGAATGATCCGTCGATACCGTATTTTCTCCTCCTCCTCCTCGAACGACATAATCCGGCCATGAATAATCTTTGTTCGAGGGTTCTTCCAGCTCTACTTCCTGTCCTGATAGAAGTTGTTTCCGTTTTCGAAAAGCTTCTTTGAACAAATTCGTAACTTCGTCTGAAACGACTTCCTCGAGCTCTTCCTTCGCGTCTCTTTCGTCCTGATCTAATTTCTCACTATGCTCGAGTCCTTTGTACCATCTCGTCCATCCGAAGAACCCAGTCGAGGACGAAGGAGGAGGGGAAGAGGAACTGCTCAGTCGCGGGGAAAGTTGGAAAGCTGATTTCGTTTGTCGCACTCCTGTTGTTCTCGATCCAGACAATCTAGGATTTTTCGAACTGTAGCCGGCAAAGAGCGCGTTCGTTAGCTGAGGAGATTCGAGTAAAGTTGAAGGAAAAGGAGGAGAAGGGGGTTGACTTGCTTGATCGAAGCTTCCCGAAGGGCTATAGTCGCGGGAGAGTATTCTGCTAGCATCTCTGTATGCTCTGTAACCATCTGTCGGGAAGAACACGAGGAGGGAGAGGGTCAACGAAATTGAGGAAAGGGGAAAAACAACAGAAAGAGATTGGACTCACTCTGGTCCCGTTGCGCTGCTGTTTGTAGTCCTGGCGAGCTCGATAGCGAAAGGTCAAGTCGCGTGAGGCGGTGGAGAGAGTCGAGGTTGAGATGAAGAATGGTCAAACAACGTTCGGCGAAAGAGATTGTTGAGTGTCTAGTGCTTCGTGGCTTCTTCTTGCGCGAGACGAGTCCGTGTGTTGAGGTACTACTTTCCGTTGACGATGTCGGCTGAGAACGCGCGAAAAAAAATGGGACAATCACGGAGAACTTGTCGAGAAGTTTTCATTTTCATGCACGGTCTCGCATTCAGTTTCGCACACGACTGGTCGACTGAAATCGCGTATACTGCTCACCCATCGAGGGGGTGACGATTCTCTTGCGTTTCCGTCGTGGAAGTTGCCGATAGCCGGAAGGTCAGAAGAGGAGATCGAAGCTCAAAAACGAAAAAACGATTCCAACGTCGATGCGAGATAGGATAGGATCTAAGCAAGTCGAGGGAGGGGACTGCGTACGAGGAAGTAATACGACAAAGATGTAGAGGATGCAGAAATAGGAGAAAGGTCGTGAGAAGTCTATGGTGTAAGTAAAGAAAGAAATGCGGATCCAGTTTTGAAAGAGCGTCGGATTGAGCTCAGGTCATCGTCACCCATCCAACGCTGAGTACGAGCATCGTAGCGACAATCCAGGTCGACACAGCTCGTTCCGTGAGGCCTGCACTCGTGCTCGTTCCTCTCCCCATCAATCCCTCCGCATCTCCTCCTCCTTCTATCCAATCCCTCCTCGAGGCTTCCATCATTAACACGAACGCCTCTCCCTCCGGACTCACATTCCCCGACGCATCGTTCCTAACATTCTGTAATTGACTCGAGTAATCCATTGGGTTGACGACGGGCGCGCGAACTCCTTGAGGAGACGAAAGATGGTACGATAGGATGGTTTGGTAGGCTGATTCAGCGGCCGTGAGAGATGTAGAACGGGAGTAGTTTGAAGTGAGTTGAGAGAGTCGATAGGTTGCGGCGGAGAGGGCGGCGGTTCCGGAACATTCGGCGAAGGAGTCGGTCTCGTTCAGGTAGTTGTAGAGAAGACCGTCACGCTACGGAACAATCCGATTGAGGTGTCAGTGACTCAGAGCGTCGAAGATGTGGCGAGAGATGCTCGCACCATAGGTTGCTTCCACGCTGCGTCAATAATTTCCCGTGTCCACTCCGTCAAATCCTGGATTTCGCTCGAGTACTGATCTTCATAGTCAGAGTTCTGAAGAGCTCCGACTACTCTGAGCATTCCATTCGCCGCCCAGCCGTTTCCTGAGAGCGACACGAGAACACGATCAGTTTAAGTCTGAGCTGAGAAGAGACACGATGCAAGCTAACCGGTCGACCACAAACCAGGATCTGGAGAGCTACCGAGAGCGATATGTCTCCAGAGTCCGATTGAAGGTGCGAGTAGGTATTGACGGTATAGTCGAGATTGAGTGTACGCTTCATCGATTAGTGAGGTGTTTTTCGTCATGACTCCGTAATAGGCGAGGAACTACAGGCAATAATTTCAGGTGAGGTTCAGCCGGTGGAGCACAGAGCTGGGTAACGAGAGAAGGGCTTACCGGAGGAACCATGTCTGTAGCGAACGAAAGGAAAAGAATAAGCGTCAGAACATCCGAGCTTTTTTCCGATTCGCCGCTTGAAATGAAAGTGAAACTTACACATGAAATCACTCCATAGCTCTGTACTTTCACTTCGATGACTGATCGCTCCATCGCTCGTCCTTGGCGTCCTCTGCAGAATCGCCTCGACCTGATTATTCACGGCTTGAATAACCGTCTCTTTCCTCGCTCCTTGTACGTCCGATGCATTCGTCGGCAGAGTATCTTCGTTGTCTTCGAGGGTATAGTTCGATAGGACGTAAAAGGGGGCGATTGAGACTGGATCGGCAGCGGAACCGTCTCGAACGATTTGGAGTTGAGAAGAAGATGGCGGACTTTGAGCGATCAAGTAGGAGACGGAACTGAGGACTTGCGTGGGGAGGGGAGAGGTTGAAGGGGAGATCTTGTCGAAGGCGGAAGAGTAGACGGACAAAGAGGGGAAAGAAAAACTGATGAGTGCTTCAAGGTGGGTTCCGATTTCCCATCTGTGTCCCATTCAACAGGCTTCAGCTCGACGCTCTACCTCGAGGTGAACCGAGTGGAATGCTCACGAGTAGGAAGCAGTACGATTCAAGATAGTTTCGATACCCTCGACCTGATCCTCCGAAAGTTTCGAGTCTTTCGACAGTCCTCCCTCATCTTCGCCTCTCTTAACTACCCTGCTGTTACTAGGTAGTGCTGTAACTGACGAGAGTGCAAAAAGGACTGAGAGGGAGATCAAAGCCAAGGGAAAGAACGTTCTTCTTCTTGGTCTTTGTCGACTCGGGGTCGAGCTCGAGGATTCGAAAAGCGCTCGGCTGTTCGTGCTCATTCTACTGCTACTTCCTCCTAGTCGAATCGCGAGTTGGGAGGAGACGAGAAGCGAGAAGGGAAGCAGAAGTCTGAAGTCGCAGCAAACGTCAAGAGATTGACCTCGCTCGAGAAATTGCTTGAAAAATTCTTCTTTTTTGTTCTGACGCGATCGATTGATTCTTTATCGGCAAATTCGGATTCGGCTTGATTGCCGAATCTCTCGAGCTTTGTTCACGGGCTCTCTTTCCTCTGTCTGTCTGCCTGCAACTGCTACGGGGCACAGCAACGACGAGACTTGCTCGAGAGTGAACAGCGAATAGGAACGACGGGAGAATTACAGAATGCGAAAAAGCGAGAGACACGAGTGAAAACGAAAACAGTCCAACAGCGACTTCCTACTTCTTCGAACTCTTCTTGAGACCCGTGATCCCAAGTTTGGGGCCCTTCTGGTTCGATTTCTTCCCTCCAACCGTCGAGAGGGGAACGAAAGCATAAGGTTGCATTCCGTTCTTCTTGACATCTCCTCCAGCGCGCTGTGAGTCAAACGGAAGCGCCGAGTCAGTACGGTAGACGTTACTCGAAAGACTTCGATTACTCACCTTGGCCTTGAACTCTCCACCGACTTGAACCGTCTCTTTCTTCGTCTTCCTCTTCTTGTTTCCTCCCACTTCAAGTTCCTTCAACCCTTCAGTAACCGGAACGTCTTCACCATCATCGGCTTCATCCATCCTTCCACGTTTCCCGCCCTTGTTGAACTTGATACGGCCTTTCGAATCTCGAGTGTGTCCATCTTCTCCTCGCATCGCTTCGAGGTAAGCTCCCATTCCACTATCGACGTCGTCTGCGTCCAACTTGCGACGGGAAGAAGAAGGAGCACGCTTGGAGGAGTCGTCTTCGGAATCGGATTCGTTAAATTCGAGTCGACCGGAAGCGGCGTCAGTTTTGAAATGAGATTCAAGGGTTTTACGAGGTTGTTGTTTTGAAGGTGCCGGTCGTGCAGCTATTCGAATAGAATAGTCGAGTCAGTCTCTCAAGCGTAGATGTGTGAAAGTGAGGGAGAACAGCTTACCAGAAATTCTCGACATCATTCGATCGTCCAACAAATCGAGTACTTCATCCTCTCCCTCTTGAATGTAAGCTCCCTCCATTTCCTTCTTGTTCTTCCTCGCCATCGATTTACGGTTCTTTACTCCCGAAGGAGCAGTTAAGGCGGGATCTTGAGGAGCATCTTCGTCGACTGAGACGTCGGAATCGGATCCATAGAGTACTTCGTCGTAGGCGGATCGAGCCGCAGCTTGAGGTTTCGGTGCAGCCTGCGATACACAAGTCGCTGGTCAGCTTGACGGAATAAAAGCTGAGACAACGGAAATGAATTACCTCATCGGCTTCATCTTCCTCGTCGACTTCCATTTGCGCCAACTTCTTCTTCTTACTCCTCGCTTGACGTTTCCTGATACTCGATACCAGCTTCTTGTCATCCTCCGGAACGTACCTCTCTACCTCGTTATACCCGTATTTCCTGATCATTCGTTCGAACAAATGTCGAATGTTTACTTTGAAATGATTCGAGTGTTCATGGGACCAGTTGATGAGAGCGGGGACGAGAGCAGGGAGAGAAGGAGTAATGATAGAGTTGGGGAGGGAAACGATGGAGACTTTGATGAATCCGATCGCGGATTTGACGATTTCTCGATTGGGCGAGGTGAGGAATACGACGAGAGTTTCGACGAGTTCAGACAGGTAAGAGTTGTCGAGTTTGTCTACGCACGATATGGCGTGAGCTTAAGCTCGAAAGGGAAGAAAGCAAGTACTCACTGTGGAATTCCCAAACGAGTCGACCTAGAGCTCCAACTGTTGCGGCGATCATATGAGGACTCGTGGCAGCCAATCCAGCACTAACCATCGTGATGAATTCTTCTTCACTCGCGGGAACTTCTTCCTCCATCGTATCCTCCATCCCTTTGATCAAGTGTCGTTTAATCGTTGCTCCCGGAGTCGCTAACTTGTTCGCCATTGAAACGATTAGAGTGTAAGCTGCTTCACGGGTGACTCCGTTCGATTCTTTCGTAGAGAGAACGGCTTCGGGAATGAGAGAGGGGATGAAATGGAGAGAGTCGGAAGGGATGACGGGAACGAGAGCGGAAAGTAGTGAAACTCGATCCTGTGGGTCGTGGCTTCTGGTCAATTACCCGATAACGAGAATAATGAGGGCAGCGACTTACCCTCTTCGCACCAATTGCGACCTTGTTTCCAGCCTCAACGATCCTCTCGACGATTTCTCCCTCACGACCTCGAATAACGTTCCCACCTCTTTCTTCACACAACCTCGCCGCGATCCTATACGCCTTCTTCTGAACGCTCTGATCCTTCTCGTTACCCAACAATTTCTCCGACATCGCAAGATCGAAGAATTCCCTCTCGACCGGTCCCGAATGCGGGATAATCGCGATCAAAATGTCGAGCAAAGCATGAGTGGGAGGAATCGTCGTATCTTCTTTCGGAGGGAGAGGTGCTTCGAGAGCTTGAATGAGAAGAGTCGAGATTTTAGAGTAGGTTGAAGCGAGTTCGGAAGAAGGGAGGATCGAGATCCAAGATCCGACGGTTTCGAGAACGTATCCACCTTCTCCTCGGTTCATCTTTCCGTAGACGTTAAACGCGACGGAGAGAATCGTTTGAGCGAGAGAACGGAGGTGATCGAGAGAAGAACGACCTTGTTCGGGAGTTAAACCAAATTGATCTTGCAATAATTGAGGAGGGGAATTCGAGTTTGCGAGGGCTAGAGTTGTCGAAAGGAGAGTTTGAAGCGATTTGAAGATCGAAGGACGGAGAGTTGGTTGAGTGTAGAGAACGTTCGCGAGAAGGGAAACGAATTCTGGATCGAAACTTTCCTTCAAATCGACTGGGTACTCGCAGTAACCTGGAAGGAGACTCCAAGTTTGTCCGACGAGAGTTTCCCATACTTTCGCTTCCATCGCGCGGGGAGGATCGGCAGTTCGAGCTTCTTCGGCTTTGTTGAAGAATTCGGCGGAGAGAGGAACGAAAGATTCGCGGAAATGGTTCAATCGAGTGTTCGTAATTGCCGGTTTCAGGAGAGGGAGTAACCAAGCTCGAGCATGTTTCGATTGAGCGGCGTCCTCGGGAGAGAGGTTGAGAGGGAGGTAGGAGAGGATGACTTGAGGTCCGAGAACTTTGATCACCGTGTCGAGAACTGAATCTGCTTCCTTCTTCCATTCGAATCGGGAATCTTCTCGGGATTTTGCGAGGAGGACGAGAGCTTTCGTGAGAAGAGTCGAAGCGGCGGGAGGGTCGCGAGGATCAGCCGACGAAGAAGATGAGGAAGAAGCGGGTACTCGAAGTCGAAGTCGGAGGAAGAGAGCTTTGACGAGTGCGAGAACGTGAGGTTGAGACAAAGCGGCGTAACGAGGCGAAGTCATGGCTTTTTCGACTTGTTCAATGACAGATTTGAGCGTTTCTCCTCCTCCGTTGACGGCGGCAGTGATCTCCTCGTCTGTGACGCAGTGCTTGATCATGAGAGTACACGTCGTTTCGACGGATTGACGAAGAGTAGGAGTGTTGGCAGTCGTGAGCAAAGGAAGAACCGTAGGGAACAAAGTTGAAAGTCGTTCGAGAGCGGCAGATGAATCGGTTCTGTTGAGAGGAAGAATGGTCAGACGATAGTCAAGGGTCTAACTCAGACTCTCCGCTCACCTCGCGAGTGCAACGAGTCCTTCTCCGACTCCTTCGACCCATCCAGCAAGTAATTTCTCCCCTTGTTCACTTTCGACCGCTTTCGGTCTCGCTTTGATCAACGCTTCGAGGGTTTCCTTGACGTGATCGTCCGACATGGCTTCGGCGGCGTGAGAAGCCGAGAAGAGATGAGAGAGGACGGTGAGAGCCGAGAGGGTGAGATGCGGGGAGGATAAAGTCAAAGTCGAGAGGAGGAGAGGTAAGAGCTCCGAAGTCGACTGGAGGCGAGCAGGTCAGCATGGCTTGAACGAATACAAGGAGAGGAACGAACGCACGGATTGAGGCCAAGCAGTACCCATATTCTTGATAAACGTCAAAAGAGCGATCGCACGACTTTCATCTGAACCCGTTTCGACTTCCTTCGAAGCAGCTGCATCTTTCTTTCCGCCCCTTTTTGCACCTCTGATCGCTTCATCTAATTTCCCACAGATCCAACCCGCCGACTCTTCCGCATAAGGATGTTGAATCCCTGGAGGCGGAGGATTCTTCAAAATCGCCTGAACTGCTTCTTGTGCCCTTCTCCTTACTTTCGGTCGGGAATCAGCACAGAGACTGAGAATCGCTGCGTAACATGATCTAGCTCCTTGTAGGTCTTTCTCGAGGACGGTTTGAGGGGCGGCGCAAAGGAGGTTTTGACTGATTTGAATGAGGGATTTAAGGGGAGGGGCGGCCGAAGAAAACGCTTCGTAGAGAGGAGTGAGAGTTGCTAGAGTGGTGGAGAGCTTCGAACGGAGGGTAGGAGGGTCGAGATGAGGGGACAAGACGGAGAGGAGATACAAAGTCGCTTCTAGGAGTTGTCGCTGTTCACTGTTAGGTTGAGCCGCTTGAGGGTCCTGTACGAGTTGATCTAAAGTCGATAGGAGGGCGATAAAGTAGGCAGGAGGTTCAATCGATGAGGAAGGGGAAGAAGTTGAAGAAAGAGTAGATTCAATCGCTTGCAAGACGACGGCAGGGCGTTTGATCGCCGGGGTCGCAGAGTTGACTTGGAGTCGGATCTTGCTCCAACTCTCTTCTAGTGTCGCCATCTTGGAAAGAGTCGAGTGAAGTGAGAGAGATCAAGCTTCCAAAAGTTTTTTCGAGGTTCGCTTTCTCCTTTCGAACCGCCTCCACTTTGGTCAGTCAGTGCGAGGGTATGCCAGTACGGAAGATCCTCCTACCAAGCGCTCTCCAATCAGGCGTCCTTCAATCTCCTCGAGTTTCCACAACTCAACTCGGCACAGCCTACGAACTGCTCGCTCTCGAATTACTCTCAGCCCACCCATACTACATGGAGTTGATCCGAGTAGGAGGCGCAAACGACAAAGGAATCGATTTGAGAGGGAGATGGGAAACAAGTCTCACGAATCTTTCGTCGTCGGAGAGGAAGAACAGGAGCCGGAGCGGGAGTGGATTATTCGACGTGATCGTCCAGTGTAAAGCTGAACGATCTCCTCTACGACCTTCCGTCTTGAGGGAGTTCGAAGGAGTCCTACAGAATCAAGCACTGAGCGACTTTACTTCGTCTCGTCGACCTTCGACCCCGACAGTTGGAATTCTAGTCAGTTTGAGCGGATTCACGAAATCGACAATCGATAGGAGCGTCGAGAGTCGGTGGCCGATTAGTCTAGTGCATTACAAAATCGAGAGGGAGAAGCTCAAGTTGAAAGAAAATGGAAAAGTCGATCCGCTTCAGAGGTCGCTCGATAACGCGGAGGAGGACGTCGTTAGTTGGAATAAGAATCAAGCGTGGAGGGAACTGGTTGGAGACACGGACGACTGAGCGAACAGTGAGTTTGCAGTCTTCGCAGCTTTTCAGACTTTTGCCTTCGTGTCGGACGAGCTGACGAAACGTCTCAGTACGCTGTAGCACATCGCTCTACTTATACAAGATCTTGAAAGAGATATCCTTGAATGATACCGGGACGACCTCGTTCAGCGTCGAACCGCTCGACATTTCGACAAGGCTCGAAAATCGCATTTTCCGAGATCGCAAGAGTGAGTTTCTCTCATTCGATCTCATATCCTCCACACTCTTAATGTGTAGCAGACCTCTCTGACGCCTCGATCAGTCTTCTGGAGATCGCCTGTTCAGTCGCGCTGCTTCAATCGCAACTCGCGAAAGGATCGAATGCGGCTTTCATCTCCTCTCGCGCCCTTCGCAACAATCGAGCTCGTTAGGTCGCTACGATTCGGCCAATCGCATGTATGCATGTATGGGTAGTCAGCAGCCATCGACCTTTGAAATACGACCTACAGTACCCTTTCCTCTCTTTACGCTCTTCTCGTCCTCGAGGCTCTTACTTCCAGCTTCTCTCTTCCGCGACAATGGTACTGCTCCTATCAAGCTCCTACTTCTCTCCTCTTCACACCCGAGAGAGACAGCCAGTCACAGTAGGAAAGCTTGGTTCCCTCTCGCTCAAACCCAATGCTCGAGCCTTTTTCCCCTTGTTCGCCTCGACAACTCCGGCAATACTCCGCGGTTGACACCGCCTTTCCAACTCGAAAAAGATGGATTCGCGCTTGCTTCTCGATTCATCACTTCCCTCGACGCACGCACCTCTTTTCCCCTTCTCTCGACTTCACTCATCGTTATGATATCGACTACCTTACAGGATCGATCACAATGAGGTGTTCTTGGTGCACGGGACAAAATTGCGAGCCCTTCGTGATCTCGCCGATTTGTATCTCGATTGGTCTTCCGAGGATTTGCTCCTCCCAACCCGCTCATGATACAGGGCGTGCCACATCTTGAAGTGCTTGCGGTTTTGTTTTCCTGCACCAAAGCACCTCATTGCGACCGGTCCTCGAGGTCGTCAACTCGCCGGAATCGATTCTTCTTCTCTTCTTTCACCCTCAACGTTTCCCTCTGTGAGTCCTGACTTTCTCTCTCATCATGGGTTGGGATGAGCCGTTCTGGTAGAACCCGACCTTTCGATGAACGAGGTTGTCGACGTTGATCTCCAGAGCAGTTTTTCGTGATTGTTCAGTCCCTCGGAGCTGAGCATGTCGAAACCAACCGCTCTGGAGCCCATCTTCTGCCTCGTCTTCGCAAGCTCGGGTTCCACCAGAGCGTCTCATTGCAACTCCTTCCCTCGCCGTCGGTGAGCTTTGTCAGACTTTCTTCGCTGACGACCTCTCTCTCTGAATCGTCAGGCCCGCTCTCGAATAACCTCACAGTCACTCTTCTCGTCCCCTCTCGCCCTCTGGGCAATTAGGAACCATAGATACGACTCTCGCGGGACCCCTCTTCTCGGTCCAAGCGAGAGCTCGCGAACGCTTCTTCCTTCGTCGGGGTCGAGGTCATTCGGACAAATCAAGCACCACTTGACATCCGTAGGGATCTCGACCTTGTCGGGAGGGGGTTTCTCGAGGTCTCGCTTGAGTGGAACAAGGAGCGTCGCGGGAATGACGAATCTATCGTTTCTAGTTGCTCTCCCCCTCTCTCTCCTTCAACGCCTTCCGATGTACGTTACTCTCTCAGTCACCTACATCAGCGTACCACCCTCATTTCTCCGTCATGTAGCTCGAATCTCGTCGCCACCCAAGAGTTCTTGTTCTTCCCCCTTGTCCCGTCTATCATTCTCCCTTTGTCTACGGCAACGGAGTGAGACGTTCTGGGATGGGTGTCCTCGGATACAACTGGGTTCCAACTGAGATCCCGGCGAAATAACATATCGTCTTTCGAGGCTGTACGTTCTCTCCCCGGGATCTCGATTGTACTCTCACACTGGTTATTAGTGGCTACATCCAACCCAGAGCGTCTCATTGCGTCCCCGTCTTTCCTTTTCTCTTTTCAGCTTTGACACACCTCCCATATTTCGCTGATGAGCTTTTCCCCCTGTTTCTGTAGATCTTCGCCGTCGCCCCCTAATCCTGTTCAACGTCGCTTCTCACTTTATCTCTCGTTCCGAGAGCAGTCAGAGGCCGTAGATGTAACTATCCTTCCTGCTCTTCTTCCTCACGTGAGGTGGCAACGGTGCTCTCTCTCCTTCGTGATCGGGACTTCTCCGAGTAGCACAACCTTGCTGTGCCACTCGACTTCTCCTGCACTGCGAGTGGAGAGACCATCGAGCCATCGCTGGTGAATACGAAGGGAGCTCGGGGGATTGTTAAATCTATTGTTTCTCGTTGCTCAATCATTTCCTTTCGGATAGCTTGTGATACTACAATGTTCTCACACCTCTCAAGCCCGGGTCGCTTGTGTATGTTGTCATCGCCGGAGTTCCTTGCGATACTTTTGAGGTCGAAATTTTCGTTTCAATGTCGAAGCTTTCGCCCCTCTGTCCGATCCTACGGTCCTCCCTTCCTCGAACTCAACATATGCCTTTCACTCGCAGACGGTGTCGCTCAGGATGCTTGCCTGTCGATCTGCGCGTAGCATTCGTAGAGTTCGTAAAGGGTTCTCGTTTTCGTCTAAAATAAAACTTCTTTTCTTTATCTACAACAAAACCGTGTAATACTACCCTCCCTCATGCGCGTTCCCAACTTACGCATCTAGTCCTCTATCCCGATTCTATGCGGTTGAAGCAGCTTCCGTCGGTTTCACTCTAGGTTTACTCAAGTCTTCATCCGTCGGTTCCAATTTCGAAGGTTCGAAAAAGAAATCATCTTCCTGATAAGCTGAATAGGGTGGTCGAGTCGTAGTGGATCGTAAGGCGACTTGTTTGTCAAATTCGATATCTTTGATTAACGCATCTGTTTAAAAACCGAGAAAAACGAGTCAGTCCGCGCGAGATGAGCGGGAGAGGGGAGGATGAGACGCACCCATTGAAGTGTAGTTGTATTCAGGTCGAATGAACCCTAACATGATTACCCTTAGTTCCTTTCCGTAGAAATCTGAAGGATATTGATGTAAAATATGAACTTCCTGTATGTCTCTTGCTGCGATATCAGTTCTTCCTCCCTCCGTCTGATAAGTTCGAGGATAAGATGACGTACGGCAGTTCTCGTATCGTTATTATAGAAAGGATTCCACCCAATCGACATGACCATCGGATGAACTTTATCATCTTCTCCCTTCTCTCCTCCTCCATTGAACGCAGATTTCTTCGATTCCCTAGTTGCTGTTTCTGATTCTAGGACTCTCGCGAATCCGAAATAGACGCCAGTGGAGAGGGTATCGTAATAAGGATTGATTGAACTATCCGGCAAGTTGGCTGACAAATCCCTTTCCCTCTCCTCGTCAGTCTTCAGTCCAGATCGAGTGAGAGGGGAAGGAAGCTCACCTGTGGGACATCCCAAGTCTTTCGATCCCCGACCGAAACCACGAGAGACCCAACCGGAGAGTTTAACGGGGAACACGGTCGAATCAGGTCCGTCTTCGGGACCACAGATCTCAGGACGCACTAGTTCCGGGTCATGTTGGAGAGGCGCTGGTCGGGTTGATGTACTGCTAGACATATTTCGGAATCGAGGGGAAGTGGTGGAGGGAAAGAGAGGGAATCGGAGTTTCTGATTCCAACGATTCACTATCACTCACTCACTCCGACACGACGATTCTCGATGCGATTCGGCTTGAGCAGGACAGGATCCGAATACTCTGATTCGGAACACGAGCAAGAAGCAGAAGAACGAGATCCAGTTATCCCTCTCGATCGGACAAGCAGTTCTTCATCAACAACATCTCTCAAACGGTACATTCCTCCTCCTCCTCCCCTCCCCCTTCCATTCCTGTCTCTCAAGCTGATGACGGTTGTGCGCGTAGATCAACCAAGAATCTTCCGACAAGACGACCAACAACGACGAGTAAATTGGGTTCATTCGAATTACCAAACCTTGAGAAATGTTCCTACAGAACTCGAAAGACTCCCCTCTTATCCCTTTCCGACTCTGAAGATGATGACGAAGAAGGGGATGTACTAGCGGAAGGAACAAGCGAGGAAAGTGAAGTGGATAGCGAGGAGGAAGAATGGCCAGTTGGACCGAGAGGGAGTGTCGGATTGAGAGGGAAAATTGATAGGAAAGGGAAAGGGTAAGACTATACTATCACTACTCCGCGAGGGAGAGACGGGAAGCTGATTGAGAGAGTGAGGGTGATAGGAAAGCGACGAGTTTTGTTCATCCCGAAATCGACGAATTGGATCAATGGAACGATCAATCTCGACAACAATCCTGGGTGAATACTCTCCTACTATCCTCCCTGACTCATCACTGACTCGCCTCGTTGATAGGCAAACGCGAATCGAACCTTTAAACTATCCCTCGCCCGGTCAATTTCCCTCTCCCCTCCTCCTCGGTCCTCCTCCGCTTCCGCAGCAGTCGACATAACCTCTATTGATTCCCTCCTCTCCCAACTCCAACTCGAGCAAACTCGATCTACTCAACTCCTTGTTTCCGCGTTCGAAAGACGGAATAAATCATTATGGGATTCCATCGAATCTTCCATCCAAACCGCCGAAGCCGAAGAGCGAGCCCTACAAGCTAAACGACTGAAAGAATTGGAGCAAGAGAAGAAAGCACAAGAGATGAGAGCGCTCGAATTGAAACGGTTAGAGGAGGAGAAACGAAAAGAGGAAGAAAGGAGACGGGTTGAAGAAGTCGAGAAGGAGAAAGAGAGGGAGAGGGTAGAGAAGGAGAAGAAGGAAATGGAGGAAAAGGCGAGGGAGTTGGAGAAGAAGAATAGTGCGATTAGTGGGAAGACGAGTGGAGAGGGTTCACCGAAAGGAGAATTTGAGAAATGGTCAAACAAGATGACGGTCAGTTCGCAGCCACTCTCTTTTTCAGTCTTGAGCGTGGAAGACTGTCGACACTAAGTGAGACGTTGATCTGACAGTACATCAAAGAGAAGATCTTACCAGTCGTTTCTCAAAACCCAACTTTACGAAAATCTTGTTTCCAAGCGAAACGATCTATTACTCCAAAAATCGGTCAACTCACTTCTTCCCTCTCCGCCATAACTCGTATCATCACCCAACTCGACGAACTCCTCGTCTCCGTCAAGTCATCAGGATCGGAAGAAGCTTACGTGTGGACGTTGAACCATTTAAGTAAAAGTTTAATCAAACAAGCAGAAACGGAAGTGACGGCTAAACTCGGAACCGCATATCCACTCGGAAGAGTCGTAGTCGGATTGCTACTGAGGGGTCATCAAGAGTTGGGAGAGGTATTGATGGCGAGATTAGTCAAGAAATGTTTCTGGATTACCGGTTACTGGCCCTCTAAACAACCTGTACGTTCGCTCACTCATTTCGAGTCCTTGTCTCTCACGACTGACTGTTGTGATCTCGAACGTACAGGGTCAATCCGAAGAATCGTACCAAAAAACTCTCGGTTACCTCTCCCCCTCCTCTTCTGAATCCTCCGTTCAATACTCGGAACGAATGGCCGGACTCGTCTCTCTCTACGCCTCGATCCTGCAATCCTCTCCTCTCGAACCTCCTCAATCCCTCCCTTCCCTCTCCCCTTCCTCGAAAGAGACTCTGTCCCTAATCCCAGCTCATTTCCGCCCTTCAGCAGGTTGGCGCTGGTTGATCCTCCTCCTCCGTCCTCCACTCGTTTCCCTCGAACCGACCCCTTTACTCCTCACTCAATTCCTTCAGATCGCGGGACCGACCCTATTGAGCACGTTTGGCAGGCAGTTTAAGAAGTTTTTGGAAGTTTTGTTGAGAGAGGGAGTTAGGGAGAAGAAAGCGGGTTTCAGTGAGGAGAAGAGTAGGGCGAGTGTCGTGAGGTTGGAATTGTGGTTGGAGGAATGGGAGAAGGCGGGTGGTGGGGTTATTCAGGAAGTTGAGGGGAGGAGATGCGATGAGTAGTGGTTGATCTCTTGTATTTTGAAGCTTATCGTTGAACGACGGGAATATACGCATATCAGGGATGATTTGTATCGAATCATCATCGTCTTCGTTATTGTATCGGATTTAATGGAGAGCTGTTTCTTCCGTCTTGTCTTCAAATCTCGTACCTTGCGCCCTCTCCCTCACTCGCGACTGCCGCTGCGACTGTCAGCGAGAATACTGTTTCTCAGGTTTTCCAGTTGAACAAAAAAGGCATCAAACTGCTGGGGGTTTCATAGCGGGGAGAAGAAAGAAAGCACAAAAGAGTTTTCATTTTTGGGACATTGGAGAAAAAAAGAGAAAGAGGAATGCTTCTGCGAGGGGTTAGAGAGAGATAGAAAAGAAGGGATACGGGGTGATTGCGTTTTAGTTCTACGTCGATGCAAGAGAAGAGTCAGTAAGAAACCGAGATCAGTGGAAACTGGTGAAGGGGTGAAACTTACAAGGTCCTCGAGTTTCTCGCCCTACAAGCAAGAGGAAGGAAACACACGAGCTCGTCAGCCAGACTGTTTGTCGGACTCGTTTGTCGACCTCGTGCTTACCTCTGCCTGTTCACCTTCCGTAGCCTCTACCAATTCCGGTACCTCCTCTCCTTCTCCGTCCGCTCCCTCTCCTGCTCCTCCTGCACCTCCAGCCGCAGCGGGGTTTTGTAAGCTACCAGCTTGAATTTGTTCGGCGAGTCTCTTGAGTTGAGCCATAGCTTCAGGACCTAATTGACTGAGAATACCGGAAGGAACGAGGTCGGATAATTCTCGGGTTTGGGCTTGTCCGTAGATCGCGTAGGTGTTGGATCCGGTGGCGGCGTGAACTAGAGACTCGAGACGCAAAGAGTGTTAGTGAGGGAGGAAGAAGGGAGAGGAAGGGACAAGGAAGATGGGAGAGAGGAGGAGCCGGAGACTGACCTTTGGGGTTTTGGAAGTGGATCACGTTGGAGGATTCTTCGAGGAACATGTTTACTTCATCGACGCCTGATCATCCCATCAATCAAGTCCGGGAGAGAGTGGAGAGAGGTGAGAGAGATGAGATGGGAGAGCGAAAGTGGAGAAACGACGAAACGAGAGCGGGTCAAGTCAGTCAGCAACAGAGCTACAGTCAAGGAGAGTAGGACAAGGGTACTCACTACCGATAGGTTGAACGTTTAGCTTCTTCAAAGCGAGTTGAACTTTCTTGTCATCTCCAGCGTTTGCAACGTTCTTGGGGATCGCTTTTCTTCGTACAGGTCCCTTGGCACCACCTACCCAATACTCTCATGTCAGTTCTGCGCTACGAGAGCAGGTGAGAGTGTCGAGAGATGTAGGAGGAGAAGGGAGGATGAGAGAGAGGAGAGAGAGAAGGAGGAGAACTGACCGGAGGAGAGCTTGGAAGCGCGAGCTTGGAGAGCGGCGAGCTTGGCGGGATCGAAATCAGACATGATGGATAGATGGAGAGACTAGCTAAGAGTAGGCGAGAGCGAGTTCGTTCGCTGGGACAGATTTCCGAAATGTCGTTCACTCCTCTCTCTCCTCCACTCTATTCGAGTTCTCACCATTACAGAATGATCCTACGGCATACGACTCCCCTACTACGGATACGAGCACCCCTACCCCTCTCCCGACATTTCACCTCTTCTCGCTCAACTCCCTCCTCTTCCTCTCCCAAGCCCTCTCCCTTGACGTTCCAAGACAAGCTCATCCTAGCAACCCACAAAGCGATTACCCTCGCAACGAAAGGTTTACCCGAAGGTGGGATCGAATGGCAAAAGAAACAATCCCAAATCGAACAACTTCGAAAGTCTCTCCTCCAACTCGAACAAGCTCAAGAACTCCTCTCCACTCTCCAAGACCTATCCTCCACTGAACCCGACGCAGAGCTCCGAGAACTCGCTGAAATGGATCTCGAACCCGCACTCGAATCCCTTCAAGCAACCCGGAAATCTCTTCTCTCTTTACTCGTCCCTCCTTCAACGACGCACGAGTTATCCGCACTAGTCGAACTGAAATCGGGAGTAGGAGGTTCCGAAGCGAGTTTGTTCTTGGGGAACTTGTTGAAAATGTATCAGAAGTTATCGAGTAGGAAAGGATGGAAAGCGGATTTAATCGAATCGGATCGAATTCAAGCTGCTGGTGGAGCCTCTTCGGATGCGTATAAAGAGGCGATATTGGAGGTCAGTGGGGAAGGAGCGTTTGGGGTGTTGAGGAGAGAAGCGGGAGTACATAGGGTGCAGAGAGTTCCGGCGACGGAAAGTCAGGGGAGAGTACATACTTCAACTGTCTCAGTTATCGTCAGTCCAGTTCATTCTCTGTGAGTGTGTGAGGGCAAGACTGATGGATGATGTGAGTAGGTATTACCGACGGAGAGTGGGAATCAATCGAGTACGATTTCAGATTCAGATTTGTTCGATCCGAAAGACGTCAAGGTGGAAACGATGAGATCTAGAGGAGCAGGGGGACAAGTAACGTTCTCTTCTTATGCCGTCAATTCGCGTCGAGAGCGGAAAGCTGACGGCGAAAGGAGGAGTTTTACAGCACGTTAATCGTACGGAATCAGCTATCCGACTGACTCACGGTCCTACGGGAATCAGTGTATCAATGCAAGACTCTCGATCTCAACACGAGGTACTTTCTCCCGCATCTCTCCCTTGCAAACTCCGAGACTTCGACTGATGCCGCTTCCGAGCGTTTCTCAGAATCGTACAAAAGCGTACAAAGTCCTTCGAGCGCGTCTACTAGATCGTAAACTCGCCCAAGAAGAAGCTGATCGACGATCCGTCCGTCTGAACCAAGTGAAAGGAGCCGACCGATCCGAGAAGATTCGAACGTACAACTACCCACAGGTGCGTTCTCGCTCTCCCTCCTTCCTCGCTCACGCC
The DNA here is from genome assembly GCF_050403485.1 of Sporobolomyces salmoneus. Classification (NCBI taxonomy): domain Eukaryota; kingdom Fungi; phylum Basidiomycota; class Microbotryomycetes; order Sporidiobolales; family Sporidiobolaceae; genus Sporobolomyces; species Sporobolomyces salmoneus. The sequence goes on from NW_027481109.1 coordinate 64,521, forward strand.
TTCTTCCGTGAGAGAGCTGACGGAGTGTAATGATCGTGATCACACAGGGACGATTGACGGATCATCGGATACCGATAACGACGAGTGGGTTAGAGGATGCAATGGAGGGAGGTGAGACGTTGGATATGGTTGTGAGGGAATTGGAGATTAGGGATGAGGAGGATGCGGTAGAGGCAATATTGCAAGAGGAATAGACAGAACGTCAATATCTTCGATGCGTCTCGAGTGTGCGGGAGGTCGAGACGGAAGAACGCGAGAGAGCTCTAAACAGGTTGCGAAGGGACTCGACGGCCTCGACGAGAATGCAACACGGACAGTGTTCACGACAGTAGACGTCAATGAGTGTGAAGAAGAAGAACGAGAGGAGATAGATAATGAAAGAGGGAAAGCAACTAGAAACGATAGATGAACGCAACGATGCTGATACGAAGAGCATGATAGACCTACGGAACGAAGACCGTGTCAAGCTTTGCAAGACGACGTATCTGGGAGAGAGTCAGAGCCCGAGGAGCAACGAGACCACCGTAATCTACTGTACGGAAGTTCGAAATCGAAAGGTTCGCAGGTGCACTCTTTGTCTATACTTTTGCACAGAGGAAGCTCAGTCACATAGCCTCGACCGGACAGGGTCAAAGAGAGAGTATCCAGACGAGCAACCACTGCGGGAGCGCTGCCGTGATCTCGACCAACGGATTGAAACTGTGAAAATGCTAAGTAGGTCTCATAATTATCCACTATTTTGACTGTCTTTTCCTGTTCCCCGCCTCATCCCTTCCTACTTCTTGGTCAAACTAACCAATCTTTCCGTCAAATGAGCAAACCATTCCTCCTCGTCCTCCTTGACCTGTCTCAATCTCAATTCCTCGGTTACCCTCATCGCCCTAAACCTCATAATCTCCCTCTCCCTCTTTCCTCCTACTGACCCATTCGTCACTTGTTGAAGGATATAATCTTCCCCTAACGCCATCAAGTGGGAGATTAACTGATCGATTTTGGGAGAAATGGGAGATTTCGAAAGTCGAGAAGAAGTGAGAGCTACGGCGAGAGTCGATAAGTGGGCGAAGGAATCGGTAGCGACTGTAGAAGGGGTATGTTGGGAAGCGAGAGTGAGGAGGTCGAAACATGTCGAGGCGTCGGATTCGAGAGAGGAAGATTCGGAGGAGGAGGTAGGTTTCGAGAATTTAATGAAGAGAGGGTAAAGGGATCGGATATCGTTGATTTCTACTCCATAGTTCTTTCGATCGGCCAACACGCGGATTACTCGTTGCCCTTCTCCTCCCTCGGGTCCTTCGAGTTTAGATAATCTCTTAACGAGTAATTCGACCCCTCGATCCGATAACAGAGGTAATCTCTTCTTCCTCCATTCCTTGATCGTTTCGAGTGTAATAGGGAGAGTTTCCGGTGAAGAACGCGTCAACAGTGCCGTGAGGAGGGAAGTCGAAGGAGTCGAAGAAGCGAGTCTGAATAAAGGTAGAGAGACGACTTGTTGCACGCGGGAAAGGGTATCGGCGTGTCGTTGATCCCGTCCAAGTCCTGTCTGTTGCACTGGGGTTGAATCGTTCGAAGGGGAGGAGTCGAGGTCATCGAATTCGTCCTCTTGGAATTCTTCATCTTCAAATTCCTCTTGAACGGCTGCTGATCGTTGCTTAGAGGCTTTTTTGAGAGCTGTAAATCGCTCGACCGACTTCAGTATAGCCCGCTAGAAGGGAGTCTGAGAGGACGAGGTGACTGACCAGGACTTGTTTGGGAGAACGATCTAAAGAATCCTCCTACTCGCTGCTGAACGATGGGTAGCCGTTGAGGAGCGACCGAGTAAGTTCTTGTAGTGGTTCGGATGCAGCTCGCGCAAGTTCGAGTGAGATTCATGTTAAGCGAGTGAGGAGTTCAAACTCAAGTTATTCGCGACTCTCGCAACTCTCGCAACTCGCTCTATCTCTCTCTATCATTGGAATCTGAAAAGATGGTATTGAGATGTCACACAAGATTCAGAACGTCCTCTCTCTCCTTCTCGCCCAAACCTCCTCTCCTCTTCTCTCTTCCCTCCCCTTCACCGTTCCCTTCGTCCCCTTCCTTCGAACTTCACTCAAGAATCCCTCTCGTTCTCTCACCTCCCAACGCTCCCATCTCCTCTCCTCCTCGAAGCCCGAATCCCTCTCTCCCGTTCTCCTCTCGAAGATCCCGTATCCAACTTTTTTGAAGACCTCCCTTCACCCGTTTTTCTCTTCTTCGACACCAAACTCAAGAGTCGGGGATCGCATTCATCAACCCAGTCCACAAGTGAACTAAGGAGAACACCTCCTTCTCCCGGGAGAGAAGGAGCGAGCGAAATAGCTCTAACACGAATTATATCCTTCGAAAAGGAACGTGTTTCCCATTTGATTCTTTTCGTTTGAAAGAGTCGAATAGAAAGGAATGGGTCAAGGAGAAATGAGGTCATTGGAATAGGGAACGCCGAAAGAAGAAGCGAGAGCGAGGAAAGTCGAGTCGAGGAGAAGAGAGAGACGAGAAGTCGGACAGAAAGAGTTTGGGTCATCGAGGGAAGAGAGATTCGTCCGAGGAAGAGGGTGGAAGAGGTGAAGGATCTTCAGGAAGAGAGAGGTCGAGATCTACGAGAGTGAAACGAGGAGAGAGATATAGAGAGAGTAAGCAATCGTTTTCATCATAATCGTGTTTTTTTTTTCCTCGTCACCTCTTTTCGAAACCTCGAAGTAGTTCCCCTCTGTGTGTGATGTGATAATAGAAATCCATCTCCCTCCTCCTTCGAAGAAGTTGAGCATCCCAAACTCTTAAAGTGCCCCTCTCATTCCGTCGGAATCTCGAAACGAGAATTTCGTTCGCCCATTGAAGGATCAAAACAAACTCAACAAACCCCCACTTCCATCTCAGGCGTACCAATCCTTTTTTTGTTGTTCGTTCCATGACCTTTTATGAGACCCGATGAGGAACCTCGTTAAAAAAGGATGAAAAAAACCGAATGTAACCGGGAAGATTCTCTCCACCTCCTTCAAAGCCTGAGGATCGCACCGAAGTGGACCTCTGTGGGTAGAGTGATGAAGGAGGTATAGGAGTGATTCTTTTTCTGTTTGTTTTCCGCTTGGGGGGTGGGGGAAGGTGAAGGGGAGAAAGAGAAACCGGAAGAAAGAAAGGAAAGGGAAAGAGGGGTTCCAAACGACGACGGAAACGACGGGGAACGGATCTCGGGAGCTAGATCGTTGAAGGTTAACTTGTGAGAGTCTGTGGGTGTCAGAGAGAAGGATCAGCGAAGAAGAAAAGAGGGAGGAACGATCCAGTGAGAAAGAAAAAGGAAACTTCTCTCTCGAAAACTCTTCTCTTTTCTCCGACTCAATTCGAGGTACGTTCATCCTCCTCGACCATCCCAACCATTCTCAAGTCTCGAGAAGAAACAAGAGCTCCTTTCTGTAAATCATCATTCGATTCCCCTTCCCTTCTCCTCCTCCTCTTCCTCCTCTCGGGAATCGACGAAGACCTATCGAGATCATTCCCCAATCCCTCTAGATCCCCCTCTCTTCCCTCTTTCCTCCAGCTCGTTCCAGGTCCATCATCGGAACCCCTTCACCAGAGCTCAAGAATCTGCCTCCTGCCTTCCTCTTTCTCTCTCGAAACTTTCCACACGAGAAAACTCCTCTTTCAAGCGACTCCGAATGACTTTTCTCCCCCCTTCTTCCTTCCCTTCACGATCCTTCCCGAAGAAAGGTTCGACCCTCTGTACCGATAACCCACCTAACTCAACTCAGCTCAATTCTCAAGCCAGGTCTTCGAAAAACGCTGGTTCTTCTCGGGCTTGAGAAAAGAGAAAGAAGAGAGAGAGGAGTTACTAAGAGGAAACCCCCTTCCTCAGAAAGAGAAAGCGAAGGGAAGAGAGAGAGGTTCTATCGTTCATCATCGTCGTCGGAAAGGGAAGGAGATTCTCATGTTTTGGAATGAAAAGCTCGAAAGAAAGAAGAAGAGGTCGAGAGAAGTTGGAACTCGAGTCGGTTTGGGGGGTCCTCAGAGATTGTAGAGCTGGAGGTTTGAGGGAAATCGAATGAGAGGAGAGGATCGTACCGAAGGGAGAATAGAGCGTCGATCCCATTTCGGGAGAAAGAATCGAAAGGAAAGGAGAGAGGGAATCGTTCAGAAATCTTGTCTTTGCGCTCTGTTTCTTCTTTCTTTGACTCGAGAGCAGGTCGAGATGATCGAGTCCGAAAGTAACCTCATATCAGGAGTCGGTAGTGTGTTCACTGAAGAATCTTGAGAGACGTTTTCCCTTTTCTTTCCCACTTTCCTCTCGTTCCCCATCCATTCCTTCTTCCTCTCCTCCTCTTCTTTACTAGTTTCCCATCCTCGACCCAATCCCCCTTGTCGTTCAATCATGTTCAAAGAACCCCCTCCTCCTCTTCTTCTTCCGATTTCTCCATTAATTCCCCCTTGTTCCTTCAGTTTGAGTAACTTAGGGTTAGGGCCAGCCAGACCTCAACAGAGATCCGACTGATAGGGGCGACGCGACTGAGAGAAGGGAAGAGAAGTTGTTGTTGTTCCGATGGAGAGAGGGAGGGACTAGAGTTTATCGACGGGGAGCGGCTCTGTGCGTGGAGGGAAGGCGCAGGGGCCAGGGAGGGAGATTTATGGATGAGGGGAGTTCGAAGGCCGACTAGGTGAGAGGTGGAAAAGAGAGAGAGGGAGACGAACGAGAGGAACGCGTTTCATTCATCAACAATCTCGTCACTTTCTGTGTTTGCTCGACAGCTATCTACTTCTACCTACGCTCTTCTATCCCGACTGTACAACCGAACGCGAAGCAACCAATCGAAATCGTCATGTCGTGAGTCCCTCATCATCATCATCTCCCCCTTCTCTCTCCTCGCTGACAACACCCTCTGGGTTGTAGTTCCTGGGGTAGACCAAGCGGTATCTCCTCCTCCCAACAACCTCTGATGAGTAAACAAGGAGAATCATCCGAACAAGATTTAGAATCCCAAAACGATCAACATTTGGATCAATTACATTCAAAGATTGCCGCATTGAGAGGTGTACGTAATCGTTATCGTTCTTCTCCTACTCTCTACGTAGTTTGGTTTACGTTGTCGAGGAAGAGGAGAGAAGAAGCGGGAGGAGTTTCAGGTTCACTCAACTTGCGCCCTCTGCTCTGCTTCACTCTCCTCTCCCTCCCCCCTGCGAGCAAGCGACACTAACGAAAGAGTACGTGAATGAATAGGTAACAACCGATATTTATAACGATTCTCGCACGCAAAACTCTCTCCTAGACTCTACCGTTCGTTCTCTTCATCCTTTTCCCCTTTCTCCGTTTCCCCTTCTCCTCCCCTGCGCACTTGGCTAACCCGAGTTCGTGCGTCGTTCACAGGGTAATTCATTCGATTCCTTCAAGAACTCCCTCTCAAACACCTCAACCCGATTCGCAAGATCCGTACAGAGCGGGAAAGGGAACGGAAGGATACAATTAGGAATCGTTTTGGGGTTCGTTGGGTTGTTTTTGTTGTGGAAATTGGCGAGAGGGGGTTCTTCGACATCACCTTGAATGAGATGCGGCTGAGGCGAGGCAGAAGGAGATGAGGAGGAGGTATAATTTTGTTGTTTTTTTGAGTCGGTTGTACGAGATTGTTCGATGCTTAATCATCATCTTTTGTTGTTTCCCCTAACCCATCAGCGGCAAACGATGAGAGAGACGTCACGCCGTCGCAAAGCACAGTCGGGAACGTTCGACGGTAGTTTCACAAGCGCCACAAAAAAACAAATTGGCGAAAGAATCGAGTTTCGGCAATTCTCCAACCCTATTCCCCTGTTGTCGATTCCAACTTCTCCGGGTATATGTACCGACTCCGTCTCTCGGGCAACGAAAGCAACGAGGCTTGATTGAGGGAGAACCTGATCTATTCCTTCCGCTAAATCATCACCTCATCCTCATCGTCCTCCTCAGGATCACTCATTTCCCTCCCCTCCTCCGCCACACACATCTTGATCTCCCCTCCCGCTCCCTTCTTCTCTTCCACTTCTGTTGTACTTGTTGATGAAGCGGAAGGATCGATCCCGTATTTCGCCTCTACCGATTTCCTCACGAACCCAAGTACAGTTGCTGTAGCTTTCACCGCTAGATCTTCCGCATCGAATAACTGTTGGCGTTCAGCTCGATCAGTTCCTGTCTCATTACCCAAACAGCAAGTGAAGAGAGAGGAGAAGGAGGGACTTACTTGATTTTGCGTAAACCTTCCCTTTGATTCAACGCCCACGACTTCCCCATCCTTGCCTCCAATCCCTTCTCCATAACTAACCGTAACAACATGAGTACTCTCTGCTCTCTCCTCTTCCTGCACCGTAGGATCTAGAACCATTTCCGTCTCTCCGTCCTCCTCTTCCTCTTCTCCCGTTTCTGTTGAAGAGGGGATGAACGCCACCGCTACCGCGATGAGTAGTCCCTTGAGTTGTACCCCCGAATCGAGTAAAGCAAGAGTAATCGAATTGATCCTAGCGGCTTGTTCACTCGCTCCCGATCCAGTGACGTTCTTTCGTCTCCTCTTCCGTCGAGTCTCTTCGTCCTCCGAATCGAGTGTCGTCGAAAAGTCCTCCCCGAAGGCTGTTGAGGGGGATGAGATAGTTTGTGTAGTGATTTGAATGAGGGAACGAGGGTAAAGGTTCGAGAGGATTAAAGGCGAGAATAAGGAACGGATCGTTTCTTCTATCGCTTTCACTCTTGGTCCTGTTATTCCCGCGCTCTCCCAGCGTCAGTTCTGGGTGAATGGGACAGAGAGGCAGAGGGAAGGAGAAGGAACGGACCTGGGAGACCGATCAAAGGGAGAACGTTGAATTCGAGAGTTGATCGATCTACTAATTCTTCCCTTAATCGAACCTCTGTTGGTCCGGTCACACTACTCAATACGACCACGTTACCTGTCTCGAGCATCTTCGTTAGTGCGGCAGAGGTCAGAGAGGAGGAAGATAATGTACCGAAAAAGAATTGAGCGGAACCGTCTGAACGAGAAAGGACAGATTGGGTGATCGCGAGAGGTCTAAGTGAGGTAGCTGTTCTATCCGTTCGAGCAGTCATTTCGATTGATGATAAGGGGAGAGGAGAAGAAATGATGATCACTCTGTCTCCTTTCCTCTCTCACTACATCTCTCTCATCGGATCCGTCATCATGTCTGGTAAGCACTAGCTTACTTTCCTCCTCGGACTACTGGCTGATGCTTGAACGCGTTACAGCTGAACCCGAAGTTAAACCCGAAGGACAAAACACTCACATCTCTCTCAAAGTGCCTCCTCTTCCTCTTCCCTCTCCCTCCGTAGATCAGTACTGATGAGGAAATCGAGTCACACGTAGATTCAAGGATCAGGGTTCCCAGAACTAGTGATCAAAGTGAAAAAGACGACTCGATTAGAAAAGATGATGAACGCTTATTGTAACAGAGCTGGAAAGGACCTCTCCGAAGTTAGGTTCATGGTTGGTAAGTCTACCTTAGTCCCATCCTTCATGCCGCGTTCGCGAAGCAACTAGCGCGGAATGAAGTGTTGACGTTTCGACTCGATGCGCCGCCACTTTTTCGACATTCATTCGACCGTGTGTGTGTGTAGATGGACAGGTTTTGACTCCGAATCAACTCGTGAGCGAAGTAAGTTATCACTCCTCCCTTAGTCACTCACTTTGAAGAAGCAGGGAACTAATGGTTGACATGATCTTGCAGCTCGATATCGACGAAGACGATGATGAGATCGTTATCGATGTCGCAACTCAAGCTGTACGTCACACTCACGATTCATCCATCTCCTCCCCTTATGGAGACTGATGTGTAGAGCGCCGGCCTGCAGGTCGGAGGATCCCGATTCTAATCTCGTCAAAACCGAATCCTTCCTCTTCTCCTGCTCGATTTACCCACGTCTCGCTGTCGACTACCGCCCCCTTCGACCCACTTTTCTTCTTCAAGTCTGTCTGTTCCTTCTCAGTAACTCGACCCTTCCTTTCTCTCTCTCAAATGTGTTGCTTTTCTCCCTACTTTACCCTTCTCCTTCCTTCCTCCTCACTTCTTCTTCCTCTTCGTCTTCGCTTCTTCGAATGAATCCTACTCTTTCGCCCTTTTTTGTAATTACCTACCCAAAGAAGTTCTTCCCTCTGCTCTTCTCTTCGACTGTTCCTGGTGCTTGTCGAGTTCTGCTCTGGTCTTCCCATCCCGTGGTCAGGGACGTTTCTCCGACGTCTCTACTCTTCGCCCCTCGACTTACGATTCCGGCAGAGGTTTACGGACGACATCGTCTCTCGAGGGTAGATGAAAATCGGAAGTTATGGGTTCTTCAGGCATCACTTCGCACAGACCTCTTCTCCCCATCTCTTTCTCGCCTACGGCAACAGGGAGCTTAGCATCGCAACGATCACGTCGAGACTCGATCGAAATGAGGTGTCGCTTCGAGAAACGACGGCCTCGGAATTCAACCTTGACGGAGTCCGGGAAGCTCGAGCCTTCGAATTGTCAGCCGCATCGATTGCACTCGACAGGTCAACGACACGGGCTTTCGGATCTAACCAGGGATTCGCTCGGGCGATCGCACAGGAGGCCCGTGGAAAACGTTACGGAATCTGTCGATTTTCTACTGTATTTTGCTCTTTTACCTCTGATCTCTTCTCTGACGGCTTCACGATGCTCGAGCCGTTCGTCTCAGGAGACCCGACTGATGAGTCAGAAAGAAAGTCGAGAAAGTACAATCAACAGTTCAGAGAGAGAACGACATGAGAAAACGAGATCCGAATAGTTTAAAAAACAGCAACAAAAGCGAAAGGAAGCTACAGCTGGACGATGTTCTAAGGGGAGAGAGAGAGGCCCGGCAGAGTAACTCGTTCGGGAAAACCTACTCTACTCTAATCGAACTCGAACTCGCGTTCTTGTTCGTCTTGAGAGCTCCGTCATCTCATTTCAGTCCTTCTTCTTCGGCGGTCTCCCCATTCTCGGTTTATTCGCCTTCCCCTCCTCGTCCCCTCCCTTTGACGAAGACCCCTTCTTGTCCTTATTATCCGAACTCGATTTCCCCTTTCCCTTCCCTTTCTCCTTCTGAACCGTCGTATCTCCTTCACTCGACGCACCAGTCACTTTCTTCTCCCTCTTTTTATACTTCCGCTTCTTCCTCTCCCCTTCTCCATCTCCATCTCCACCTCCCTCCGTGTCTACTTTATCCGTCGATGAAGTTCCTCCAAGTTTTCGTTTCTTCCCTTCTCGTTCTTTCCCATTCCCATTCCCACTCTTTCGTTTCCTCTTCTTCTCGTCATTCCCCCCATCTTCACCTTCTTTCTTCCCAGGCGAGGACGACCTCCCTCCTTCAGGTCCTGACGAACTCGGAACAGCCCCAAGAGGTCCGGAAGAAGAAGGATTTGGATTTGTTGTTGTTGAAGAAGCGGCGAGACATTCTCGACAATACCATTCTCCTGCCGGGGCTTTGTCGATGTCGAGACATTCGAGGTGAAACTGAACACGCGATTGATCCGGTCAGTCATGTCATTGAGCCAGTGCTTGAGTGAGGCAGAAAGAGGGAAAGAGGGGGGGGGGGGGAGAAGGGAGAGAAAGGTACCCATTCTCGTTGACAGTCGTCGTTATCGCATCGAATCATCTGCAGAAAGACGATGAGCGAAGTCAGTATGGAGCGGTGAGGGAGAGGAAGAGGAGGAGGAGGTCGAGGACTCACTTCGCCGAATGAAACTCTGTTACAATAACAATAAGTCGGTTCGTTCGGATCGACTGCAAAACAACGATCCGGGTATCAGCCTCATTACTCTAGACGTCGTTGATACATGAGATCGTCGACTTACTCGGCATCCCAATCGTTCCCGTTCCCGTCGTCCCTTCTTCTTCTCCCTTTTTCTTCCCCTTCTTTTTACTGTTCTGATCCCTGACGAAACCCTGTACTTTCCCCCATTCCTTTTCATGTTCCCCCTCCAACCACCCCCCTTCCTCACCATCCCCGTCCTCCCTCTCTCCTCCTTGTTTCGCATGTAACTTAGAAGGCGCTTCATTCGAAGGCAACGTTCCCTTCCTCAATCCAATCACGAGTGAATCTTCGTACATTGCCAAGTCGGTATCGAGTCTTTGGATATGTCGATCGATCGATTCGTAGAGGGTTAGGGAGAGGTTGTGTTTATCTTCGAGGGAACGGAGGACCGAGAGATACGATTTAGAGATCGAAGAGAAGGATTGAGAGCGAGAGGAAGGGGAGAGGGTGGGGAGGGAGGTGAGATAGGATTGAAGTGTCGATTTCAACGTCGAGGTGTGAGCTGCGAGAACGAGAGAGGTCAGCGAGAGCACGGGGAGGGAGGAAGAGAGAGTGAACGGAACTCGTTTGTTCATCGTCTAATTCTTTCATCAACATGAACGTTCTTTGATAATCCAATGGTAGCTCCGTCACGACTATCGTCAGATCGACCCGCACTGAACATCAGCACGCACGCTCAAACAGAGTGTATGATCAGAGAGAGCGGAAGACTGACTGTCATGATATTCTTCTGAAATCATCTCGTAAATCCTCCATTTCTCCTCCAGCTCAGCTTGAGTCAATTCCGGAGCTACCTCTACATCTTCTGTATCCGCTTGAGGTGTGAGATCAACGGGATTCGGGTTGTTGTTTGTCGAATTCGAGGTAGACGCGACCGGGTCGAGCGGCGCGTCTAATGTTCGAGCGCTTGTAGATGCGAAGGGCTGTGAGGGTTCTAGTGTCTGTGGTGCTGAATCTGACATTCTTCGGCGCGGTAGAGTGAGAGGGAAGAAGGAGAGATCGAGGCGAACGAATCTCTCTCATCTTCACCACGACTCGCACACTCGCACAGACGACATTCGACGATGTTGAGGAACGCAGGGAAGCAACTATTACGGTCTACACGGATAGCGGTGCCTCGAATCGCCCCGCCTCGGATCGCATCATTCTCTCATCAACTCCAACCTCTTTCCTCCTCCTCTGTGCGGTCTTTCCACCGCTCCGTAGCACGACTGAATTCGCAATACTCGACCGGGTGAGCCGCTCTCTTCCTCTGATCGAAGTCGTGGATTGAACTCACCTGTCTTCTTGCTCTCGCTCTTTCCAGTTCTCTCTCAGATCAAGACTATGCCAAAGTCTCTGAATCGACGATGGATTCCTTAACCGAATACCTTGAATCCCACCTCGAATCTCTTCCTCATCTCGACCCTTCCTCAATCGACATCGAATATTCCGTGAGCTCTCCTCTCTCTCCCTCTCCCTTCTCTCTCTCTCTCTCGTGGGAATCGGAGCTGATGATGAAGGAAAGGCATCTCAATGTCGAAAGAGTGGAGTATTGACTGTCAAACTAGGGGAAGGAAAGGGAACGTATGTGATTAATAAACAACCTCCGAATAAACAAATTTGGTTATCTTCTCCTTTATCGTACGTTCTGTTTCCCCCCTCTCTCCTCCGCGTTACCTTCTAGACGAGTGAGGCGAGGAGCTAACTGCGAGTGTTGGAGGTATGGGTAGGGGACCGAAGAGGTACGATTTTGATCCGAAGGAGAAAGTTTGGTTCTATGCGAGAGATGGATCAACGATGCATGGTTTGTTGAATGAGGAATTGAGAGGACTGTTGGGGGATGAGACGTTTGATGTACAGTTAGAGACAGAGTAGGGTGAAAAACGATACAGCGCAATCGCGCATTTTCTGACTCGTCTTTGAGAGGGACGCTCGCTCGGGATGAGCTCTCTGAACGGGACAGCAAAGTCTCTCTCGAGGCGTGCTGTGGTCTGTGACGAAGGCGATCGATTCAAAGCGAAACCGGACGGAAGTGACTTGAAACGAAAACAACTTTGCAAAATCGAAACAAAGCTCGAACCAGCAATCCTTTCCTTGCCCACTCTCAGTCGAGGCTCCTATACAACCGCCTCAACCTTTCCTCTTGACTCTCTTCATCTTCGATCTCAGCTCCACAGCTTTCGATCCCTCGATTTCCCGCACTCGAGGTGATCCCTGCTTTCCTGCCGCGTCCTCCTCGACCTTGATTTCCGCGCACCCTACCTCTTCCACTCGCACCTCGACTTGTCGATTGGGGTTTGAAAGATCGTAATGAGGGAGAAAGGACCACTTTCTCGAGTTTCGAATTCGGATTCGACGGAGAGAGATCGTCTAGACTTGAACCAAACACGTTCGAACTTCCTCCATCTGCCGACGAGATAAGGCGCGGTCGTTTGTCTGTTCCTCCTTCTCCAGCTTCTTCAATCGAGAATCGATTTCGTTTCCCTCTCATTGAAGGACTAGGAGTCGCGATTACTTCCTCCTCTCCCTCACCTGCTCCTTCGTCTTCGTCTTCTTGCGGAGCTCCGAAGTTGCTACCGCAAGTGATCCCTTTTCGTTTCTGAAACGATTCGATCGATTCGAGGGGTAAGAAATTCATTCTTTGTTTCTTCTGAACGGAAGGAGCGAATCCCGGGAGGACGAACTTCGAGGTTGAAGCGAAGGATTGAGAGGATTGTCGAGGGAAGGGAGGGGGAGTGAAGGGAGGAGGAGCCAGTGGAGCGGCTTTGAAAGGCGAGATTCGGGCGGAGGGCGAAGGGAAGGTACGATGACTGAAATGACGCGGATGATTGACTGGTTGAGCTAGGACAGGCGACGGAAGAGTCGGTTGAGGCTCATAGAGAGGTTTCGGCAAGGAAGGGAGAACGGGAGCGGAAGGGGTAGACGGAAGTTGGCGAGGTTGAGCTTTTGGATTACGGAATTTCTCGAGTTTGGCGCGAGTCGAGAGTGAAGTCGTTGTCTGAGCAGCGTGGGATTCTTTCTTTTGATTCTCTTCACGAGCCTGTTCCGAATTCGAAGCGGAGAGGAACGGGGAAGGAAGTCGTTGTCGTTCGAGATCGAGAGCGGTAGATTCTGAAATCGACAGAGCGGGAACGACGGAAGCAGCATGAGCAGTGTTGTTCTGAAAAGTAAGAGTAGGAGCGTTTGACGTAGGTCGACGAGGCGTAGGACGAATAACGTCGATCTGTTGAACTCGAGGAGGATTTTTCGGAAGGAACTCATTCGCGACTCCTGAGTGAAATTTGGCTGCAGGAGCTGGAGCAGGAGTCGGAATGGTATCACCGCGTTTGGGAACCGGCTCGACCGTGTGAGGAGGTGGTGGTGAAGAATCGGCGGTAATTTGTGAACCTTGCGAATCGGCGTAGAACTGGAAAGCGGGAGGAGGAGACGAAGGAGGAAGAGACGACGACGAGGCGGTGACTGGTACGGAAGGTGATACAACTAGACGAGCATACACGAGCTGTCAGCGACGAGCTCAACCGGGATCGATGTGAATACTTTACCTTGATTCGAGAGCGATTCGGACTCTTCCTCTTCCTCCGCTTCTTCGATGATCGCTTTGACTTTCTCTGACTTTCTCTTCTTCGGCAAGTTGAGCTCCCGAGCAGTCGCAGAAGGCGTTGATTTTCGAATGACGTTCGGAACAGGTCTTGTCGAAGGCAAGCGAGTTTGAGCAGAAGACGAATCTACGCGAGATTTCTCAAAAGCAGCAGAGACAGAAGCCAGCGTAGGGGTTGTCGGATCGTGAAAGACATCGCCACCGAATTTTGGCGGAGGAGCGACAGTTTTCGAAGGTCGTTTCGCAAAGAATTTTGATTCAAGTTTTTCGACTGTCTTTGTCGGTTTGACAACTCGTTCGACTTTCATTCGTTTCGTAGTAGTCCCCTCAGTCTCCTTGGCTCCAGTCTGAGCCGTAGGAGTTGGTTTCGAAGCAGGAACTGGAGCAGGTCGAGGTCGAGCGAAAGAAGTCGAACCCTGACGAAACACGACGCTCAGTCTTCTACTCTGCCTCGTTCGCCCACTCGACTGAGTCGAAGGTTTTCATACGTACTTTTTGAGCGTTCTTACCCACCCCTGAACCCGTCGAACTCTGTCTAACTCCATTCCTTTTCGCGATTGTAAACGGTGTCTCGGTAAACTTGATCGCTGGTTCCCAGACAGTTCCAATATCGATCGGATCACTTCTATCGTCTTCAGATCCCCAAAGCGAAGGAATATTGTTCGTTGAAGGAGATGGAGGAGGCGAAGCCGAGGAGGGGGAGGGGGAGCGGAGAGAATGCGACCAGGACATCTCTAGCGCTTTCTTGAGGTTCGTAAGTGTGTACTGAGCTGGCCTAGGTGAGCGAGAGTCGAATCAGAGTGATGGACCGGGAGGAAAGAGTCGAATGAGATCAACTTCGCTCTTCTCTCCTCCTCGACTCACTCCAAGCCCGGCCAAACACTCTCTCCAAGGATGCCTATCAAGCTCCTCCAGCATAAATCATGGCACGTTTATTCGCAGGAGAACATTGCTCGAGTCAAACGAGACGAAGCACTCGCGGCGGCTCAGGACGATGAACAACAACAGAGGACGATGTTGGCTGATTCGGAAGCGAGGTTAGATCGAATGAAGGAATTGCAGAAGACGAAGAGGAAGAAGAGGGACAGGGAGGGCGATGGGGAGGGGGAGAAGGAATTGGAGAGACAATTGAAGGGGAAGAGGAGAGAAGATGGCGACAGAGAACACGAGACGAGGAGAGATACGGATAAGGGGAAAGCCAGAGAAAGGGACAGGGAGAAGGACGAGAGAATCATGAGCGGAGGTCATTTGAACTTTTGGGCTCATCTCGAAGCGAATGTGAGCTTGCTCTTGCTCTTTTCCCCCTGTGTATTGCGCTGACTCATACTTATCAATCTCGATCAGGACGGAGCTGGACCGTCGAACGCAACCCTCGAAAAGAGAATCGAAAAAGTCTCTTCGAAATCCGCGAAAGAATCCGAAATCGACGCATTGACGAAGGTCTACCTGGCGAAGAAAGGAGAAGGCGAACCGAAGGGATGGTACGCTAGTGAAGATGGAAAGACTGAACGAGAACGAAAGGAAGGGGAAGAAGCGACTCTCGAGAGAGCGTGAGTCGCTCGCTGAAACCGTCTCTACTCGTTCTCTCTGACCCTGAAGATCGCTGGACAGATACCGAGATAACGAAACGAAACGACTAGTCGATCCACTCGCCTTGATGAATTCTTACCTCAAACGTCGAGAAGACGTCAAATCCGGAAACCTCGATTCCCTCTCGGCTCGTCGTCAACCCTCTTCTCGTGATCGCTACCTCGAGCCAACTTCGTCATCCTCTCGTTACTCGGAAACACCCAGGAGTGAACGGGGTCGAAGGGAAGACGATTTAGAGCCCGTCGTAACGAAACTTCTGGGGGAACGAAGAAGGAGAGGGGATCTTCTTCCACCACCTCCGCCTCCTCCTCCACGCTCTACTTCATCCCAGTCGGTCTCTTCAACGTCGAAAGACCCTCAATCCGAGGCAGCTCAACGAGTCTCTTCCGAAAGAGCTCGAACCGCGGCTCTCCTCGCTGCGAAACGAAAAGCTGCTCTCTGGTCCTCAGCCTCGAGTGTCGCCTCGACGCCAAGAAGCGAGTTTGGAGCGCAAGAAGGCGGATATGGAATGTTCAACCGCGAGGAAGTGAGGGAAACGAGGAAGGAACGGGCGAACGCTGGATGGGGAGAAAGAAGGGAGAGAAGAGGCGAAAGGGAGAGAGAAACGAGAGAAAGCTGGGGAAGGAGGAGGTGATCGTTGTTGTCTGTAGTGGTCTCAATTTGTCGTTGTAACCTTTTCTCTGTTTTTGGTCCTCATTCGCCGTCGATTCGAGAGAAGAAAACGAAACATGATGCGATGATAACAGGAACAACAATGACGAAAAGAAGAAGAGGAAACAATCCTACAGATAAGCTATACGTAACCTAAGTGCGATCCATGCGAATATGCGCCAAATAACGATCAACGCGATCAAGATTCCGAGGAATTTGCCTGTTGCTCCCGACAAATCGATCAGTTCGGTTTCTCAAACAAAGAGATGGAGAGATCGAGAGGCGTACCTGATCCGTTGTAAGGAATGCTGAAAACGTCGAGGATCTGTTCTCCGGTCGTCGCGATACAGCGACCAGATTCGATTGAAGCTTGATCGCATTCGAACGAGAGGCCAACGAATTCGTTGATAGCGACGAGCCAAGCTTGAGGTTTCATTGGAGCAATCTGATCGAGTCAAGACTCCACATTAGCTCAATCATTTTAGAGGGGGCTATAGAAGAGATCGACTCACCCAACCGATCACTTTTAACCAATCCATCAAACTCGCCGAGATGACTCCATTCAACTGAGCGAGTAACGTGATCCCCGCCGAGACGAGCGATACAGCGAGTCCTCCGTTCGAAAAATACGCGCAAAACATGATTCCGATCGATTCGCCGAACGAAATCAAGGCGTAGGAAGAGAACCAGAATTCGATAAAGATTCGAGCCGACGATTGCATGTTCATGCCCCAGATGAAGATGACCGAGAAGAGCTAGAGTGATCGAGCTAGCGTCAGTTCGAGCCCACTTTGAGGATGAGCGGAGAAGGAAGTAAACTCACGAAAGAAGAGATGATCGAGACAATTGTTTCTTGCACGGTGTAGGCGAGTAGGAAAGTGAGGACAGAGTGACGAGCGCTACTCTTGTGTTCTATCGAGGCGGAAGCATAGGTTAGCGTCGATCGGAAACCAAGGGAATCATCTCGGGAGTGACTCGCCGTGAAAATGAAGATCTCGCTCGAAAGGGAAAATTGCGATACACGAGAGCATGCCTGTGCGTTCGAAGCCCGTTACAGTCAAGCGCTTCAATAAACGACTGAAGGGAATCGGGACTCACCGACAAACGGTAAAGCCGTCGTTTCTTGCAATAGACCGACTCGATCTTGTGCCGAAGAAGGACCGTAACTCAATCGACCGAAGAAGAGCCAGAAGAGGAGAGCCATGAATGGAGGGTTCGCGATTCGAGCGACGAAGATATCTTGTTGTCGACGGAGATTCCTACCAAGTCGAGAAGCGGTCAGTTCCGATTCGGTCATGAGAGACAGAGGTGTGCTCACTTAAAGCTGCGACCGAGAACGACAGGGAACGCTCGCAAAAATGAAGTGTTTTGTAGTTTGGCCGATTTCGACGGAGTTGATGTTCTTTCGATTGCTCGAGTCGTTTCATTCTCCGTCTTTGACCAATGCGTCAAGATCTTCTCGACTCGCTTCGATGACTCGACTTCAGCTTCGGGAGAGCGGTGATCGACCGAAACGACGTCGAGGATGAAATCGGCCGGACTAGAGAGGGAGCAACAAGGGTCAAGGCAGCTCGAAAGGAAAAGAGCGCTGAGAAACTCACTTGAAGTTCACGGGACAAGTTTCTCCAGCATCTTCGAAAGCTTCGAGAATCCCACTCGTCGGTCCCGAGTAAGCCGATTTCCCTCCCTTGACCAACAAGAGAACATTATCAAACATTTGCCAAATATCCGAACGAGGTTGATGAACCGAGACAATGACGGTCCTTCCCGAAGTCGCGAGATCCTTGAGAGTTTGCATAACGTTTCGAGCAACGAACGCGTCTAGACCGGATAGAGGTTCATCTGCGAGGAGAACGGGTGGATCCGAGAGAAGTTGCACGGCGAGAGAGAGTCGACGTTTTTCACCGCCGGAGATTCCTTTGACGAGTTCTCCTCCGACCATGTTGTCGGCACAGTCTTTCAGTCCGAGCATTCGAAGAACTTCTTCGGCTCGGGAATCGCATTGAGCTGAGGAAGAGTTCTTGAGTCGGAGTCGAGCGGCGTAGCGAAGAGTTTCGCGGACGGTGAGCGCAGGAAGGTGATGTGTGTCCTCCTGTAGCGAGGCGAGAGAGTCAGTGAAAGGTCGAGTATCGAATTTTGAGAAGAAAGCTCACCTGTTCGACGAAAGCGACGAGAGAAGCCAATGACGAGTCATATTCCTTCCCGTTGAGTTTGATCGTACCAGTTGAAGAGAAATCTGACATCGCGCCCGAACTGAGTCGCCCAGCGAGCATTTGCAAAAGTGATGATTTTCCCGCCTGCGACGCTCGCTGTGGTCAACTTCCGACGATCTGAACAAAGTTGGACCGATACGAGACTCACCCCAGAAGGTCCCATGATGACGCTGACTTGTCCAGCCGGAAACCTCGCATTGACTTTCTCCAAGATGACTTTCTCCTCCTTCTCCCCTTTTCGAGCGAGGTTCCTCTTACTGACTACGAGTTGAAGATCGTCGACAATCACATCGACTGATTCTTTCCTCGAAGCAAGTTGAGCCGTCTTGTCCATTCCTCCTTTCGCCTTTTCTCCCTTCTCCTCCCCGTTCGAATTTCGTTCTTTCGGAGCGACTTGAGCAGCATGTTTGACACCTCCCGGTTTGAAGTACGCGAGTTGTAGAGTTGCCCATACGTAGGTGACGATGATGAATCCGAGTAAACCGAGAGGAAAAACGTAAAGAGGCGTGTTGAGGTTCAGTCTCATTCCCGTTAGAACGTTTCGACCAACGCATTGATTCAGCGCAGGACCGGTCACTCCGTCGCAAGCGAATTGTCGACCGGAGAATTGTAAGCGAATTTGCCAGTTGAAACCTGTTCAATTCGGGCGTCAACTCGCCGGAGCTCGAGAAAGAGAAAAGAGACAAGGATGGACGTACTGTAGAAATAGGGAGAGAGCCAGCGAGACCAGCTTATCCATACACCGAGATCGGTAATAATATAACCGGAAGAGAGGACGAAGAGGATCGAGAAACCATTTGCTAGGAGAGAAGCAGAGGCGAAGGAACGATTGATCGAAGCGGCGAGGAGGGCGTAACTCCAACTCGATTGTTGTAGCATGATTGCCTATCGAGACGAAAGACGAGTCAGATCAGCATCGCCTATCGTAGGGAATGAGCGGCGGATGGGACTCACGCAAGCGATCCAGGAGAGAACGTTTCGCGCGAGATGCTCCTCCCAAAGTCCAGCCATGAAATAGAGGATGACGGCGAACAGACTCGGGAAAATGACGTTCGCAGGCAAGTTGCCGAGAATGAGAGCGATCACCCAAGGGACCGTCCTGTTCGAGAGAAGAGAAGTGAGCTTTGAGCTCGAAAGGGGGGAAACGGTTTTTGAGACTCACCCGTAGAGGTTATCGTCCTGCTCTCGATCAAAGATGACGAGTTCTTGACAGAGATTGAAGACGGCGATAACGATCGAGAGGTAGAAGAATCCAGGAGCGAAGAAATAAACGACCTATTTTCGTGCGAACAATCGTGAGTACGGTACTCGAATAGATTTTACTCGTCACAATACGCACAGTCTTGAGAGATTGAATACCGCTAGGAGTTTCCGGTAACCGTAAGAAACAAAGTCCGATCCCAACTCCGATTCTGTGAAGAGGTACAAAGGTTTAGCGCCGAGAGCGGGCTGGAAGACAGAGCACGACTCACATGACAGCTTGCAAGAACAATCCGACGTTCATTCCGTAATTCCTCGAAGCATTGAGCAAGTTCCGCTTCGTGAGAAGAATCGTTTGTTGTAACCCATTCGCTCGTTTGCTATCTTTCCCTTCGAACTGAATTTTCCCACTCGTTCCACTTGATATCCGTTTGGTCCCTTTCTCGGCGTCTCCGTGTACGGGCGAGGTTGTTCCGGGTGAAGACGACGAAGAAGACGAGGAGGTTGAAGAGGGAGAAGGA
This sequence comes from Sporobolomyces salmoneus, assembly GCF_050403485.1. Taxonomy (NCBI): domain Eukaryota; kingdom Fungi; phylum Basidiomycota; class Microbotryomycetes; order Sporidiobolales; family Sporidiobolaceae; genus Sporobolomyces; species Sporobolomyces salmoneus. The sequence continues at coordinate 84,039 of NW_027481109.1, forward strand.
TTCCAGATTGACGATTGACCGGTTTTCCTTTCATGCTCCCTCCACGCCAATACTAATTTCCCAACTCTTTCCTGACTCTCCCTTTCCGCCTCGTCGTCCCTATTATCGATCGAACTAACGTCGATGACGAAGTCAAGCGGATTCGTTCGTTTCGGAGGCGACAATCCAAGTCCTTCGAAATGCGGCAATAAATCCGATCTCAATCCCGAATAAACGACCGAACCTTTCGACAGCAACGTGATCTTATCGAATAGAGGGAACGCATCGGAACGAGGTTGATGGATACTGAGAACGACACAGCGACCTCTCTTCGCGAGTCGACTCAAAGTGCCAAGGAGATGATAAGCCGTGAAAGAGTCGAGGCCAGAAGTAGGTTCATCGAGTACGAGTATACTCGGTAGCGTAACAAGTACGCAACCGATCGAGAGTCGTCGTTTCTCGCCTCCGGAAATTCCTTTACGACCAGCTCCTCCGACAATAACATCCGCTGCGTCGGCGAGTCCTAGCTCCGTGATTGTTTGTTCAACGATTTGGGTACGAGTTTCTGGGGAAACTGAACGTGGAAGTCGAAGGGCGGCGGAAAAAGTGAGAGTTTCGCGAACGGTGAGGAAGGGGAGTAAATCGTCGTCCTGTCGTACATAGCCGATGACTTTCTTCGCTTTAAAGGATGCTGGTGTCGAGGAAGGGGAAGAGGAGGTAGAGCTGAGAGGAGAGTAAGAGATAGATCCATTCGAAAGATCCAAATTCCCAGCTCGATCGGCGATTGCGTTCAACAGTGTAGCTGTACTTTTTCGGATCGTTAGCTCATTGTTAACGTGTCAAAGTCAAAGTCGCAGGGTACTGACTTTTACCCGACCCACTCCCACCGATTCTGAGCCGAACAAAAGAGAAACCCAAATCGAATCGATGATCAGCCTCCTCTCTCACTCCCTGCGCTACAGAGATCATGAGTAGACTCACATAGCGAGTACTTCCCCCGCTTTCACTTCCAAATTGACCGCTCGAACGATCTCCTTCGGCACAGCACTTTCATTCCCTTTCTGCAATTTCTTTTGAATAGATCGAGGTACTGTGATCGGAATCGCCATTGGGATCGTCCATTGAGGTATTGGAGCAGAGATCGTGAGGGTCGAGACGAGGCATTGGAACGGTTGAGGTTGGAGAGAGGCGAGTAAAGATGTAGATGTAGAATCGAGTGGGCTGGAAGAGTCGGTCGACGGTGAGGGAGAGTCGACGAGTTGACCCATCTCCTCTCGTGTCTATGGGAGAGAGGAAGGGAGAAGTGAAGAGAGCGAGAGAAAGTGAGGTCAATGCGGATCGAACGACGTCTTTCGAAAATCTTTCGGCGGAAGCTTGGTCGGAAGAGCTCCAATATCCTGCTCTTCGCGTGCCCTTTCATGCATCTGATGGAGACCTCGCTATCGACTGATGAAGAGCTCTGAGGGGAAGCAAGAACGCCGAAATTGAGCTTCTCGCAAAGTCAAAATCTGAGAATCGAACGACGACAAAGACTCGAACGAACGGATCACTCTCAACTCCGAGTAGGTACTGAATCAATCCTTCGATTTCTTTCTAGGCTATACAGTAAACCAAGAACACCATCTACACGAAACAACCCTTCTTCTGTTCTCGAGAGAACTTTACCTTTTGTACTTTTCGTTTTCTAATCGATACATACCACGACCCTTTTACTCTATAGTTCAACACGTTTACCTTTCCCCGTCAAGAGGTTGAACCCTCTCTTCAAGAGTCCACCTCCAGCTTTATCTTTCTCGTCGAGTTTACGCTGAACTTCTCGTTCCAATTCTTCGATATCGAGTTGTCCTCCTACCGCATACTGTCGACATCATCACACACTCGTCAGCTCTCTCGGTCGACTAACGACGACGACAACGGGAGAGGGAGGGAGAGAGAAGAGAGAAACGTACCCAAACGACCGTCAACATTCCCAAAACGGCGGTGATAACGCAACCCGCCAACGCTCCTTTCGCTTTCCTAGTCCTGTTTTCCTCATCTCTAGATGAACCGTCAGATCGTTTGTACTTTCGAACGGTAACGGTCTGATCGTTTACTAGATCGGAAGAAGAACGAGGAACTGAGGCAGTGGAAGTGGGAGCTTTTGAACTCTTTCGAGCTTTCGAAGTTTTTGAAGCTTTCAAGGCTTTCGAGGTTTTCGAGGAGGAGGAGGAGGAAATAGAGGATGAAGAAGGTGGAGAGTCGACTTGCCAACCGGTAATATGAGCCTGATCTCGAGGTCCATCAGGAGCTCCTCGAAGATCCGTCAAACTCAATTTCCCAGCGGCGTTCTGTTCTCGCAATCGAATCGACGAGTCAGCGACTGAGAGAGGAGTGAGAGAAGGGAGACACGAACGCCGTAAGGATTGATTCCTTGCATGTTGCATTGATCGACGATTCGTTGAGGAAGAGTTAGAGTTTGTTGAGCTCCGAGAGGATCTTCCATGAAGACGACGGCGAGCTAGAGGTATCGTCGAGGAGAGGATCAGCTTGAGCGTCGTCGAGAGAGGGAGGGAAGGAACTCACTCCAGCTTCCATATGCCATTGAACTGGGAGAATGAAAGAGCGAAAGAAGAGTCAGTTCACGATTTCGCCCGCGAGAGAGAGAGGGCACTTACTGTGACAGTGGCTACTCGCGAGAACGATGTCAGCGGCGGACTGAGCTCTCGAGAGCAAGAGAGAGAAGAACTCACAACAACCAAGCACCAGGATTATCCGCTCGAAAAGCGATATTGACCGCTCCACCAGGAGGAACGACGACGGTATCCCTCGTCATCGGATTCGGGTTATCGTAAGTGTAAGGAGGGTTGAGAGCCGGATCATCCGAAGTGACATCTACCGCGACTAATTTGTCCAAAAATCGAATCAATCAGCTTTCGTTCCGACGACGAGGAAGAGGTAAGCAGGAAGAGGGAGCTTACAGCGAGTGATTTGAAACTTGTGACCATGTAAATGAAACGGATGACCATTCCCATCGAAATTAATCACCAACAAATCGATCACCTCGTTCTTTTCCAACACGATCGGAGCCGTTTGAGGTCCATAAACACTCTCCGTCATTGCTTCTTGTCCCATACTCAACATGGTCATCAACGAAGGAGTTTTAGGAGGTACCCAAGTAACGTTATCTAACATTGCGGCTCGGTTCGTTCCGTCGTCGAAAACGTCGAAATAAACGTCCAGTTCGATTTGGCGATCGGGAACGAATTGTGGTTCGACGATGAGAGGGACCATGAGGTAGTCGGGGTTGGGGTTCATAGGGAAGGGACGAGTTTCGGAGGGAGCCAGTGGAAGATTCGAACCGTAAGAAATTGTGGAAGTGTAATCTATTTCGGAAGAAACGTCGTCAGCTCTGCTCCTCTCGAGAACAGGAGAGAGAGAAGAGTGAGACGCACTGACGACGAGATCATCTGGAACGGTATCAAACATTCTCGTATCGAAATTCGCATGAATGAGGTAATTCGAGTTTGATTCGTTTTTCGCCGTAACAAGTACCGAATAACGTTGAGCGACGGCGAGGGTGAGGTAATCGACCGGGAACTCTTCGATATCCGTCTACATAACATTCACGGGTCGAGTTAGCCCTCGCAGAAGAGAGAGGAAGGGGGAGGAGAAACTCACTCCATCAGCTTCGATAATTCGCATTTCGTGACCATCAATCCAAAAATTGTTCATCGAGAAGATTCCAGTACTGTCTCGTCAAACGAGAGAGGTTAGTACGAGCCGATAAGAGGGAGAGAGAGGGAGGATAAGAACTGACTTGATGACTCGTAAACGATAAGTTTTACCCGCTTCGAAAGGAATCGAAAGGTTTTCATTGAAAGCAACGTTTTCGTTCGAAGGTAGGTATTGAGATCCTTGTGCGGCGTAGATCAACAACGAATCCGGTACAGGTTCTATTCGATCACAAGGTTGAGTCAGTAAAAGGGAAAAGAGAGAAAAAGCGATTCTTTCTTGCGAAGAAAGAAGTAAAGGGAGAGAAAGAAGAGGAACTCGCCGGCACCAGTGGGATTGTACTTTGACAAGAACTTCTTGATCTCCTTCTCAGCTCGAGCATGGTACCAATCCGAGAGGATGATCGTGTATTCCTCATCATAATCGTACGCTTCTTTCTGAGCGTGAATGATCAAAGGAGCTCGAAGACCGTCTTGATAATGAGGACCCGTGTGTGAATGCCACCTAGTAGGTCGTCCTTGGATTCAGCTCGTCGTAGGGAGAAGCTGAAGAAAGGAGAAACGTACCAGTAAGTTCCCCATTGTCTGTCTACCGGAACGTGGTAGGAGAGGGTTTCGCCAGGAGGGATCCCGCATTCGGTTGCTGAAGGCGCTCCATCGTAGTAAGCAGAGCCGTTAAAGAAAATTCCATGGTGGTGAATCGAAGTTGAATGACCGGATCCGAGGCCGTTGATCGCGTGTACGATGAGCGTGTCGTTGTAGTTGACTTCTACGATTGGTGGTCTATCCCCTCCGATCGAACGAGAGCGAGATTAGTCGGAGAAGTGAGAGGAGAGAGGAAGAAAGTTGAAACTCACGGCCAAGTTCCATTTGTGCCGACGGTGTAAGGTTTCTCGAATTCTCCATCGGGGTTCGAAGTAGTGTAAGTGATGTTGTGCCTGTCATAGAGAGCCGAACGAGTTTGAGGAAGGGAGTTCGGGAAATCCCGCGCGGGGGAAAGAGAGAGGAGAGGAGAGAACTGACCAGTACTCTCGAGTAGCTGCTAGACTGCCTTGTACGAGAGCTAGAGCTGCCAACGCGGTAGCACTCGAGTGCATCTTCGAATCAAGTGAGTGAGGAGAAAGAGAGAGAGAGGAGAGAGAGAAGCGAGAAAAGTTTTTCATCTTATTTGATTGATGAGGATTAGATTTTTGAAGGGTTCCGGGGAGTCGAGACCGCTCACGTGAGAATCGAGATCTAAGAATAGAACAGCTGCTGGCGCTTCTTCGTTTTCGATGACTCGCTCTTCTTCCTCGCTCCTTCTTCCTCGCTCCTTCTTCCTCGCTTCTCTCCGCTTCCTTTTGTACTGGGTTTCCGACACAGAAAGAGGGTGAATGGTATTCGCACAGCAAAGAACACAACGAGAAGAAACGAAGACAAGAAAAGCGAGAGAGCGAAGAAACGAGAGTCGTTAGAATCCAGCTGGATTCGCAGCTTTTTGTCCATGAGTATTCGTTCTCAATGAGTAGTCGTCTCCATGTTGCGTGATATACCTGCGCTCATTCGATCCCATTCGAAACAGCGTCAGTTCCGTACTCCAAGCGAGCGAGACCGCGTGTTGCCGATTCGAAGCTCGGAAGAGGAACGAAAGAGAGAGCGAGACTGACCTAACCCAAGGTAAAGCCTGATAGCCACTCTTCTCTACAATCTTCAAATACCTTACCTGAATCCCCGAAACCGTGAAATAAGGAATCTCGAATTTAACCGTAATCGGAGTTCGTTTATCCATTTCCTCTACGTCACCCACCCTTTATCAGTTCCCTTTACTGCCAGCGGAAGAGAGAGAAGGAAGGGAAGAGAAGAGAAGACGTACCACCACGGACTGAGGGAAGACCGAAATGAGCTCTCATGAGGTATTCTTTCCCTCCTCCTAATTGCTTGATCTTCCATACGAACGCCGATTTCTCAGGTACGTAATGAACTGTACCGACTGATGCCTATCGACGTCACTAAGTCGTGTCAGTCGAGCACTCGTGGGAAGGGACAGAGGAGAAGGAAGCGTACGCGGAATTTCGGAGAATCTGCATCGTCCGGAACTGGAATATACAATTCCACGTTGTTCGCCGTTGATCTTCTCTTGAATTGAGCTTTACACTGATCATCCCCCTCTCATCAGTCACGATCATCCCCACTCGCACTCAATCGAGAGAGAGAGAGCGTTGAACTTACTTTAACGACATATTCAATTCTCGACCCCGAATGTTGTTCAATCATAGCTTCGGCCCAAATCAAAGGTTTCACTTGAGTATTCAATCGATAACTCATCAATTCGAACTCTCCATCGGGCGGGATGAACGAAATCGTTCGATCGTTTTCGAACCGAGAGAGGCGGACACATTGATGGAATTTAACATCTTCCATTTCGATCGCTTTCCCTCGAGAAGCTGCAAGAACGATAACGAGAGAGTTAGTAGACGAGGAGGAGGGAAGGGAGGGAGGAGATGAACTGACTGCGACCAGTAGATTCAAACATTACTTTATCGTTTAAACCGAGTCGTAATTCCGGCATTCCAGATAAATAACACTTCATCTTGACCGCTCCTAGGATCTCACTCCTCACCACATTCCCATTCGCATTGACCTGTTGTCCCATCCCACAATGCATCAGTCTCCTTACTTCGCTAGAGTTGATGCAGAGAGAGAGAGAACTGACGAGTAAGTTAACGCTCTCGACGACATCTAAAAACACTTCATTCTTCCTATACCTGATTCCTTCACTCCTCCATGACACGGCATTCGTAACGGCCATTGGAGGTCGTACTTGGACTTCGAGTTTGTGAGATTCTTGAGTGATGTATTCTTGTAGGATCTTCGATTCAGTCGTTTGAGGGTAGCCGAAATCCATCACTTCGTCGAACAACTCATAGCTACCCGCAACGATTAAGGAGAAGTCAGTGAGGAGAGATGGGAGAAGGGAGAGGAGAAAGGACGAACATGATGACAAAATTATCTCGAATCGATTCTTCTTCCAACTCTTTAAAGTACTCCGTCAACACCTACCAGCTCAACTTTCTCGCCAGTTAACACTCATACACTCTGAGCAGAGGGGGAGACACTTACAGCCACGAATTTATGTAAAAAGGTCAAAATTTCCGCTGCATTCGAATTCTTTTTCGTTAAAGCGACAACTGCATATTCTCAACCTACTCTTCAGCTCATCGCATTCATGGTTGGTAGCTAGAGAGAGTGGGAGACATACGGTACAAGTTGTTATGTCTGATATGTAGATAATTGATCCCTTGATTCGTGAAACAAGGAGTAACGAATTGTCCTTCTTCCTCCTGTTCTAACACTAGGGGAAGGAATTTCTCGATCGCTGACGTAGGGATATCGTCTCGATAGGAACGCTGGATCAACGACTAGTTGCAACGAGAGAGATGGGGAGATCGTGTCAGTTCTTGTGGAGGAGGAGAGAGGAAGGGAGAGGGATGGGAGCTGACTTTGCCTTTGAGATCGAGAATGGCGATCAGTGAACACCCGGGCATCGTGGGAGAGGTGGAAGGAGCAGAGGGAGAGGGAGATGTGGAATGAGATGATGAGAGGCCTGACGGGGAAGGATTCGGTCGTGTTCCTCGCTCTTGATCTACGCGTGTACTGCTTCTAGTGAATTCGTGTTGGTCGGCGTGGTCGTGTGAGTAGGTTGGAGGTTCGAGAGAACGATCTGCTTTCGACGCGAATTCTCTCAACTCTCTCAAACCGATCTTGAGACAATGGGAAGCGTACTGATCATTAGATAGTGAACGTGACGTAACTACTAGTACAATACAATACAAACAAGCGCTCCGAGAAAAAAACTCTTCCCTCCAAATGAATAAATTACTCCCAATCTCCTCTCTTTCTTCACCTCATCGATCCCCTTTCTCCTCCTCCTCCTTCGCCGTCGTGTTTTCTGTCCGTTTCGAGTTCCTCCCCGCCTTTGTGGGTCCAAGAGGAGCGAGATTCCGTCGATGAGATTCTTTCCAATTCTCTCTTCCGAGCGATTCGAGATAAATGTGATGTAACAACGCTTGAACGTATACCGGTCCTCCTGGATACTATTCCCATGATCCCACGAGGTATCAGCAACGTGTCTCTTCACCTCCTTAGCGAAAGAACCATTCTCTCGCGGGAGAGAAAAGAGTGAATGAGTTTTTGTACGTACTTTCAAAGGATGCACCATCTGTTGTCTCCCTTGCCAACCCTCCCAAATCGTCCCGAAATCAAACGAAGGAATTCCCATATCGATCGAAACTTGATCTTGCATATTCCTGATCTGATGCACTCGAACATTCGTAAAGAAATTCGAAAACTTCTCTTGTGAACCCGTATCGGTTTGTCCTGTATGTCTCCAATCATCTACTCTCACGCACGCGATCCCACCTTCTGTATGAGCTCGCGGATAGGGAGGAAGAAGGGAGAGGGATAGAGCGTACAGGATGCCCCGCCGACCGGACCGACTCGATGTAATTTCCTCAACCAGATTGGAATCCCAGGCCAAGTTTCGTTAACGTGAGCTAAGAGTGTTCTCATTCGTCGTTGCCACCATTCGACCCGGGCGTGGGTCAAGGGTTGTTCAGTAGATGTATGGGAAACTCGATCTTGTCGTCCGAAAAAAGCGAGATCCCAAACTGCGAGCGAGCGAACCGAGCGAGCGAACGGGCGTCAGTACATCGAGAAGGAGAAAGAAGAAGAAGGGATAAGGGAGGGATACGCACGACCAGAGTGAATCGAGATGAAAGAAGGAGGATGAGGAAGTTGAGAAGTGTGAGGAAGGAATAATTGAGAGACTCGATCTTCGGCTTTCCCAGGTGGATGCCAATCTGGTTGTTGTCGGAAATTATCTTCGTCGTCCTACACGGCCAACCCACACACACGATCCGAGGTCGCAGGAGTCAGCTCGTCGAAATTCGATTTTCGAAAAACTGACTCTTTCGCGAGAAAGAACAGAGAGAGAGGAAGCAGTTGACTTACGAGTCCATACATGAATCCATTAGTGAAATAAGTTCCCAACCAAGGAATCTCTACAACCCAAGGAATCCCTCTCTCATCCCAACCACTCGGAACGATTCCCTTCTGACTAAAATCATCATACGGTACGCAATACCTCGGTAACCCCAACATTTCCGCCATATGCTGCAGACCGTTACGATCGACGGAATCACCGAGGATCAGGATCGTACGGTTTGCGAGCCAGGAAAGGGAGGAAAGGTCTTGGGAGGCGATGAGGGAAATCCAGTCGGGTGAGGGCTCGCACGTGTCGGAGAAGGGGATCCACCGCGTTGAGAGAGGAGAGGAATCGTCCACGTGCTACGAGTAACGAAAGAGACGGAGTTAGAATGAGAGAAGACCGGCAAAGTGGAGCCAGAGAGAGAAAGAGGGAGAAGCAGCTCACAAGGTACCCTGGTTCAGCGAACGGATCACAAACTAGATTCGCATCATCCTGTAGACTCGAATACAGTCTACCTCGAACACACACAGGTCAGTGATGAGGAGAGAAAGGAGAATCGAGATGAAACGAAACTCAACCGTGATTCATTCGATGTCGTCGATGCTAATCTCCACCAAGTCAATAACACGATCACTGTACAAACTCCTACTAACGGAGCTATAGTCGGTCGAGCCATCCACTGTCGAGGTCGAGTCGAGAGAGAGGTGGTGAGAGAGAAAGCGAGATTCGTTTTGTCTCTTTCAACCACTGCGAATGGATCATCTAGCACGACGATTCAACGATGGACATTATTACTTGAACTCGTTACTGTGCCTACCGTTCCCGCTAGTCCTCGTCTCCAGGTTGAGCGGATCGGGCTCCACAAACTCGTTCTCTTCTTCGACTCTCGGCCTCCTCTTACTCGCTACGCCGGTACTCTTATCACTCTCAGTATTCTCGAGATCAAGCGCGGATAACCTAGGTAAGCCCTGATCGTCCTATTCCAACGTCACCCTCCGAGATTGAAGGGAAATCATTCGGCTTGACAGAATCTCTTCACGCTTCGTTGACCTTTCAACTGAGGTTATTCAACCTCTTCGGATTCGTATTCTCTCGGAACCAGCTCGGAACGGGAAAGACTTGGGTCGTAGCGTACTTCGTCAGTTGGTTGGGTAAGTCTTCGCTCCACGTCAAAGATCTCTGCTAGAAGACGCTGACGATTTGGAATGGAGCGATACTACAGCGACGAGTTTCTTTTACCCTCAACCTCCCTATCTCGGTCCGAAAAAGATCAAGGAATTGTCTTCAGATGTCAGTTTTTCGTTTTTCTCTGCTTCGTCCCTCCCCGCTCTGTCAGCAGCGCGCTGACTGACTCCCACTCGCTTCGGTTGAGTAGGAATTCGATACGCAAATCCTTCTCATCCCTACATCTCATCAAGCAGCTCTCGATTTCGTTTCCGCTCCCCTCTCGCCCTCGTCGTCCTCTCCCAAAATCGTCGAACTCCCTGACTCCTCCCACGTCGCCTCACCAACATCAGCCGAAAACACTCAAGATGACGAGAAGCGAATGGAGTTGGGTCCGAAAGATCGCTGGAACCTAGTTCTGTTCCATGCGGAATGGAGTAAAAAATCACGAGAACTAGAATTAACTCTCTCGAGGCTTTCTCACCTGTGCGTCCTTCCTCTCTCTGCCTCTCCCTCGTCCTCTCCCTTGCTCTCTTCGTGTTCGAGAGCTCATGAAGGACGTCCTTATGTGTGGATAGGTACGATTCCCCTGCACTGAAATTCTTCGTTCTCTCCCCCGAAACCGCCCCTTCAACATTCTATGATCTGTCTCTGTCGACTTCTCCTACGACCAATGACCTACCTCTGTTGAGGATGTATCGAGAGGGAAAAGTCGTAGAGGAGGAACCGTTAAGTGAGAAGGAAGCGAAACGACGAAAACGTCATGAAAAACGAGAGAACCGAGAGAAAGAGAAAGGGAAGAGTCGGAGCAAGGAAAGTGACGAGAGTGGGAGCGACGATGAGAGTGAGGATGAGAGGGATGTCGAGAGAGTTAGGGCCGTTGCGAGGTATAGATGGGATAGAAGTTCGGTCAGTCGTCTCTCTTTTCGTCCTTCATTGAACTGATGTGCGAGGGAAGCAAGACTGATTCGTTTGCTGTTAGAGTAGACGGCGATCGAGAGGAATTTCAAGCTCAAGGAACGATCGGGAATCGTGAAAGCTTCGTAGAACGTATTCGTGAATAGAATCGAGAAATTTCTGACTCGGATTGAGCAGCATCTCTACCGTGCGATAGACGATAAGGAGATGCACTTCGTCGAGTTGGTCTTCGTTCGAACTTCAAGACGGAATACCTCGAAATTTCGGGATGACAGCTCTTTCGTACTGACCGCTCAAGTCTGTCTTGCGGCCAAGTGAGGTCTCTACATAGTTGGTCCAAGAACGCTCTTCTTGACCCGAGGTCGTCAAGCGCTTGGCAGCTACATGTCCCGCTCGCTCGAGAGCTCGTTTCTCTTTTGCAAGAGAGTCGCATTCCGAGCTCTACTGCTCTCAACGCCAGCTCTTGACAGAGATAGCGTGTCATCAGAGGATGCTCCTCACCGATCTGGTCAACTATATTGCCAGTAAGAGAGCTGCGGTCAGAGACTTTCTTTGGAAGATCCCGTTGTTGTAAAAGAACTGTGGTCGGTTGAGACAGCTGCAGCGGATATGAGTGTCGCTCAGAGCTTTCTGAATCTCTCAGCTGCTCGAGACTCGGAGAGACCTCTCGCTCGTGCTCGTAAGACCTCGTGTGTCGTTGCAAAGCGACTGTTGCGAGTCAAAAACACGAGTTACCCTCGATCGTGTGACCTTGATAACCCCCGATTGCCCTCGAGGAGCGCGGCTTCGTCTTCAGAGTATCGTGAAACTGAAGCTTGGAGAGGAGGACTCTTCGGTAACGTTGACAACGTCGATGTTTGATCTTGAAGGGAACGAGCTCACAACGGTTTCGCGTTGTCTTCTCGTAGGTTGTGTATGCCCTCGGCTTGTTTCCCAATCGCTACCTCTCTATTCGATCTAAACTCTGCCGCGCAACCGCAAGCCCGAAAGAGATCGAGAAAAAACTTCCGATCTTGAGCCAAATTGTTACGAACGAAAGAAAGTGAACGATTCGAGAATAGCTACAACAACAACCTTCACACCACCCAGACCAAGTGAATCAGCACCTCTCGAAAACCTTATACAAACTCTCCAACCTCGTAATCAACACGATCGCATCCTTCTCTCCTAGCACTTTCACCTCCATCGCTTGTTCTTCATCGTCTCCATCGTGACTCGACTTCTTCTTCTTCTTGCCAGTGATGAGTTGATCAGATGGAACGAGGTAAGTCTTGAAAGCTGGATAAAGAACATTCTTGATTAGGTTCACTTCTTTCGTTTCGACTTCCTTTCGCTTTTGGTTTGCTTCTTCGGAATCTTCAGAGTCTTGTGAGGATTGAGAGCGAGAAGGAGGAGAGTGGGGAGAGAGGAAGGGAGTGGGGGAGTAGAAGAATGCGAGTTCGGTAGCGAGCGATTCGAAACATTCAGATTCTTGTTCCCAATCGACGTAGATTCCGATTCGAAGCAGAACTATGCGTCAAAGGGTTAGTGCATGGAGAGTTCCAAAGAGAAGGAGCGGACGCACAGAGTGGTAGTTTTTCAAGGGATGGAGCATGACCAGGTAGAATAACGGGGAGGGAAACGAGTTCTCCTTCGTCGTTGATTTCGATCGAAAAGTATTCGTCAATCATTTCTTTCACGTCGAATAATCGATTGTAGATTTTCTGCTCAAGCGTCAACGAGGGCGAGTCAGCTCGAGTCAGTCGAGCAAGAGAGGAAGGAAACGAACGGTGACGATTTGATTGACTGAAAGTTTCATCGATCCATCTCGAGGATAATCCTTCTCGATCCCCAAACGAATCAATTTCTTGAGCGAAATAGGAGGTTTCATCTTGATTCGGTTGAATCTTCCGAATTGTCGCAGAGTCAATTGATAAAAGAGTTGCTCACTGTCGAGAGAGCACTCAGCAATAACTCGACTTGGTTGAGGTGGGTAAGTCGGGGAGAGAGCTCACGCTACGACGTTGTGTTTGACGAGATATAGCTTCGTTTGATGTTGAATGAGCGAACGACCAGTTTGCAAATCGGCGATTCCGACGAAAATATGGTTCTTGAACAACTGATCGAGTTCTGTGAGTACATCAAATTCAAGAAATCAGCCCACACACAACGGGACGACCAACAAAATGACTCGAAACTCACCTTCATTCCTTTCCTCAATGATTCGATTCCTCAATCCCTTCACGCTCGTCAACGAACACTCACTCTGACTGATCCTCACCCTCGCCATCTTCATCTGTCTCGCTTGTTCCTCCGCTACCGCTTTCGCAAATCCCGGATTCTCATGATCTGATCGAATCTTCTTTCGAGCAGGTTGTCCCTCCTCTTCTTCCTCAATCTCCTCTCCTCCTTCGTCGAGAATCGTGGGATGTCGTTGTTTACCTTTGCCCTTGCTGGCCGACGAGGAGATGGTTGAAGAAGAACTCGAACCGAGAACGGGAAACATTGAATCGAGAGTTTGGGAATTCGCATCGGTTCGAACGAGTTTTTGAGGTGCCGTCTTTGAAGTTTTGCGAGTTGAAGAGGAGGAGGAGGTCGTGACGATAGGTTTCTGAGAGGTCGAGGCCTCTGCGTTCGCGTTCGAAGAGGAGGAAGAGGGGCGATTCGCCGAAGAAGAGGGAGGTCGAGCGGCGCTTGAACCGGGCAAGAGGGTCTGCAGGACGAGTTCGTGAACAACGCTTTCGCAGAGTAGTTCACGGATCGACTCACTTGTACTTTATAACTCCTACTTGCTCCCTGTTCCTCAAGAGCTTTCGCCAAACTCAGACAAATCAACTCGACGATCTCATCTTGATCTTCGAACCCAACTTCTTTCTTCGTAGGATGTACATTGACGTCGATCTTGGTCGGATGAATCGAGAGGGAGAGGTAGACGAAGGGGTGAGTACCTTTCGCGAGGAGAGTTCCATAGAATCCTTCGAGGGCTCGTTTGAGGGGCGAACAATCGACGAATCGATCTACATTGCGACCAGGAACGTTAGAGGTCGGAGTCGAGAAAGAGAGGACACGAGGGAGACGCACTGTTGATGAAGAAGAGGAAGAACCCCCTTTTCGCTTGAAAGTTCGGTCCACTACACCAAGCGTTCACTTTGACTCCCTGCTCTTCACTCTCCGCTTCGACATGTACAAGTTCCTTCTTCGTTGATTCACCGTACGATAGTCCGATGTTATCCAGCACCGAACTCCCGACTTGAGTATTGACGTCGGCGGTCGAACCTGCATTTTGCCGTTTGCAAGACATCGCGATACCGGAATTGTGGATCGAGTAGGCGAGAACGACGCCGACAATCCGAGAGTACTCGTCGGATGCTGAACGGAGAGATTTCAAACGTTGAGGAGTGTTGAAGAATAGATCTTCGACCTGCAACGATCAAAGTCCACACGGGAACGGCTCGGGTCAGAGTCGGACTCGAACAGGTCGTTCGATCGAGAACGCGAGAGGGAGCTTACAACGATCGTAGTCCCGTCGTTTCCAGCAGTCGGAACGGGAGTCGAAACGGTCGAACCAGATTTGACGGGAATCAATTGTCCATCCGAGTAAGCAGCTCTGTTGCATCAATTCGTTCGTCAACTCCAAGCTCGAATGAAGGAGAGGTAGTGAAAGAGAGAAGAAACTCACTTCCAAGCGCAAGCATCCGATTTCGTTTTCGTCGTTACTGTCAAATGTGCTACATGACTGATACTCGCGAGGGCTTCTCCTCTGAATCCATACGTTCCCAACGTCGATAGATCGTCAAAGTCTTTGATCTTGGAAGTCGTGAATCGTTCGCAGAGAATCGGAAGATCGTCTTTCTGGCGAGTTGAGAGAATGGCGGATCAGCTACGAGTTCTTTCGCAGGTCGCGCAGCCCTCACTCACTCGGATACCACTCCCGTTATCTTGGATCTGGAGGAGTTTGATCCCTCCTTCTTTGACGGAAACTCGAATACTCGTTGAACCCGCATCGAGGGAATTCTCAATCAACTCTTTCAGCGCGTTCGACGGTCGTTGTATAATCTATCGGAGCGTACGTTCGTCCCAGAGTCAGTCTCGCTCGGCAAGAGATGCGTGTAGAGAAGGAGAGAGGGGGTACTGACTTCTCCAGCTGCGATTCGGTTCACGACAGCTTCTGGTAGTTTCGCGATTGGTCGAGGAGCTGTCAACGACTCGTGGTGAACATCAAGGAGGCGTTGATATGCATCAAGAACCGCTGACCTGGCTTCTCCGTCGACATCTCTGATTCAACTAATCTCTTTCCCCGCTCCACTTCACTCTGATGCGACGCCGAGTGGCTCAGCGATATTCTAGAGGTGTCTTGTATGTCCAAGGATGGTCGCGGGTAGCAAGGGGGGAGTCGATGCGGATTGACCGGGATGGGAGACGGAGGTAGCGAACGGATCTCGAGATAGCTCTTCGAGTGAATCTCTCTCGCCAAAGTATACGCAAGATAGCAGGGATAGGTTGAAAGGAGCATTCATTACGGCTCGTGACTCATACACAACTACCTCTTCTCGTCTTTCCTCCTTCCATCCTCTGTCGTCCTCGTCCAACCGTTCCGTTCCAGCCTCTGATCCTACGTACTTAAGCGTATGTCTGTATCGACGACTCCCAAACCGCTGGATACTCAAACTCCGAAGAGAAGGAAGAAAAGGCTCCATTGGTACATAAGTTTCGTCGATTGGTTTTCTTCCCTCTCGCTTCACCCGATAGACGGCGACCTTGAAGTTGAGTAACTCGAAATAAGTTGTAGTAAGAGTCTCCGAACAATAAAAGGTGAGCTGATGAGTGAAGAAGAAGAGAAGAGAGAGAGGAGCGCCTGAGATTTTCTCGAAGTTGTTCGCTGGAAAAGAGAAACCTCCCCTTGAGTGAAAACGCCGAATTCTCTCCTTTCAAGTTTTCGCACGAGCTCCGAGCTTATCGCATTGGCTCTAGTTCATACAGAACTCTTCAACGTTTAGAATGATCGCAGTTCTTGAAGCATTTTGAAAATGAAATGCACTCGTCATTTCGTTCGTTCGATTTTGATCGGAGTGAGGCTGGTTCGGTCAACCGTCTTTACCCTCTTTCCTCTCGCTCGACTGCGACCTCTCGACATTCTACGAATCGACACCCAACTCAGAGCCCCTCGAAACAGCACAAGATGATGCATTTGGGCCGAAGAACGACTGCTCAGTCAACAGACACGGTCAAATCGAGACGAAACGCTCACGGATACTATTGGGTCTTCCCTCTAGCTGCGTTCGTATTCTGGACTGCTACTCTACGTACGTGCCAACATCCTTCCTTGAGGTGGCGATGATGAAAACTGACTTCTTTGCAATTGTTTTCATCGACTTTGTGCAGTCGGTCTCTTGTTATGGTGGATCGTCGACGACAATCACGAACGTTATCGAATCGACGATGCGACCGTCACTTACATTTCGAACGTCGGGGCTCAACATCAAGCTCTCTTCATTGTTGGAACTGCTTTAACTTCGCTCTTCTACACTTTGACTTTGTTGTCTGAGCGATGGTTGAGGCATTTGAGGAGGATTCCGGGACCTTTACACAAGCGGGACAGGGATGCCGATATCGCAGCGTGTGTGTTTGGAATTTTGGGAGCTTTGGCTTTGGTTCTCCTCGCGTGAGTTCGCTTCCTGGCCGAGTTCAGTATGGCCCTGCTCAACTGACTCCTCTCGCTCCCGCAGATGCTTTAATGATCAAGCTGTGCGTTTTCCTCTCGAGCGAAAGAATGTCGAGCTTCTCGAAAACTGACGATTCTCGCAACCGATTTCATAGTTCCCGAACGTTCATTGGGCTTTCACCGCCATCTTCGTCGTCTGTATCGCCGTTTCCGCACTCTGTCAAACTCTCGAAATCATGTGGCTCCGTCAAGATCAGTAAGCTCTCCTCTCTCTAGTCACTCTGAGCTCGTGATTCTCGAAACTGACTCTCCTCGTCTCCTCGCAGCGTTGAACGTGCTCATCTCCGACGTGCGGCTATCATCAAATGGATTATTGTCGGAACTGCGATTGCCGCTGCGATCGCTTTCGGAGCTACCTAGTGAGTCGCCCTTCGATGTGTGTGAGAAAGAACTTGAGCTCATCGAAATGCGTGATTTCACAGCGGTGTTTGCGCCGGTCAACCTTCCGGAGTTCCCTTGACGCCTCGTTGTGATCGAATCAAATCTGCTGCCGGTTCGTTCTTCCTCTCCTCTCCATTTCCCCTTTCTCCCCTCACCACTCGAACTGACTTGAAGCATCGCTCGATTCGTAGGTGTTCTCGAATGGTTCATCGCATTCCTCTACGACGTCTACCTCGCGACTTTCGGTCTCGATCTCTGGCCCGCGCGCAAAACCGTCGGACACCACTTCGATTCGTCCCTCATCGAACAAGATAAACACAACACACTTCACCACCACAAGGACGGGCGTCCGGGAGCTCCTGGAGGCTTGGACGCGATCGCTGCGAACAGGAATGGAGAGATGGTTGGAAACGGGAATTATTTGAACGAAGCAGGAGCTCCGATGACGACGAGGGGAGGGGATTACGATCGACCGAGTATGTCGAGTGAGATGACTTATGCGAACAACAACAACCTGAACTCGACCGGAGGACGATACGCGAAGACGAGCAATGGAATGACTCCACTCGAAATGAACCATGCGAAGGCGGATGGATTCGTTCGTTAAAAGGAACGGAACTCTCTCTCTCTCTCTTTCCCCCTCTCTTGCACATAGCTCGCTCCCTCGGAATCTCACTCGATACCCTTACCCTTACTCTAGCGCCGTAATCTATCTCTTGAACCAACTTTTTGTAAACTCTGTCGCATCTTCACTCTCTCTCTCTTGGAAGCCTAGCTCTACTCAGGCGACACACGCGTAGGAGCTTCTTGTAATCACTAGCATCATCATCATCAGTAACTCGTGTCTACTTTCGTTCCTGTCGTTGCGTTCGTTCCGCCTCGTTTCGTGTAAACTTCAACCGGTCTTCGAAATGTCGAACCTACGAAACGCGAAGAAAGTTCATATCAGTTTCTCTCCATTCATTATCAGGCTGAGCAACTGATGATCCGACACTATTCACTCACCTACTTTCCCCGTTTCCCCTAGTAATTCCCTCCTCTCGAACCCAACCAACTCGACCAAAACTCTCTCAAACTCTCCTTCCTCCCACCTCCAACCCCTCTGAGCTCCCCCTTTCAATAACTCGTAGTTCTCTCTCAGTAACGGACCGCTCGTTTTCGCCGATCTAGAATAGGTAGAGAATGGTTGAGGTTCTAAGATTAGGCGACCTCCCGGGGAGAGAAGGGAGAAGGATTTTTGGAAGAATGTGAGAAGACCCGCGTTTAGAGAGGTCAGGTGGATCCATTTCGTTACGGAGAAACTACAGATGAAGGAGGGAGTTAGTGGGAGAGAGATATGGGAGAGGGAGGAGGAAGAGGAGGGACGAACGCGAGGATTAGGTCATAGGATTCTCGATCGGATTCGAGAGATTCGTTCACCCAGTCAGAGGTAACGAACTTGACATTCTCTGGGAAAGACTTCACTTCGATAGGCCATTCTTTCCGTTGTTTCTTTCCTTTCTTCCCTCCTCCGGCTGAGTTTGAACTCGAAGTTGGGAGTAAATGATACGAAAGTAACCCTTTCGGAGGTTGGAGATAGCCGAACATCTTTCCTAGGGAAGAAGGGAAATAATGAGGGTCGGAAGAGACGAAGGGGGAAGGATCTGAACGAGATTTCGGGAGAGAATCGAGAAAAGTCGAAGTCGAGGAGGAAGGGGAACGAGATCTTCTCTTTCTTGCTGATAATAGAGCGGTCGATTCGTCGAGTAGACGTTTGAGTGGTGCTTGTTTCGACCATGCCGAGTCGACTGAATTCCCGCAGCACGAACGCGGAGTCAGCTTCGAACGGAAAAAAAAGGGGAGAAGAGAGAAAATGAGTACGTACGATTCCCTTTCGCTTTCCTCGTCAGATCTTTATCGATATCGACCCCCGTGACTTTGCCCGCCTCGTAATCCCTCGCCAATTCGATCGTGACTTGTCCAGCGTTCGAACCGACATCGAGAACTTTCTTCCCTTTGATCCAGTCTCGAGGGATTAGGGAGAGTCGAGAATCGGGAAGAGATGGATCGACGTTGCGTCGTTCGTAGTAGTTGAGATAGTTGCCATGGATAGCTTTCGGAGCGGGATGGGAGGAGGAAGAGGGGACAGAGTGAGAAGTGGGGGGAAACTCGAGGGAATCGGGTTGGAACAGCTGAGGAGGAGCTCGTGCGGGAGGATCAAGCGTAGGTCGTGCAGAGGATTCGAGTAAGGAGGGCTTTCGTGGTCTTGAGGTTGACATCGATTGAGGAAAGAGAGAGAGACGAGTCGAAGAGTTTTCGACGGAGAGAAGTCGTTGTTTCGCTCGCTCCTGCTTGATACCTTCCACGTGTGATCTTACCGACTGTTCTCGAGGTCTGTGATCAGGTGGTCTGAAAAGTCGAGAAGTGAAAGAGTTGAAATCGATGATCCTTTCTTTCTTTCCTCTTTCCTCTCCCTTTCATCACTTTCGACTGCCCTAGAACTACCCTCAATCATGTTCTCAGGGCAATACCCTTCTACCTCACCCGCGAGTTTCTCTCGCGAGACCTCATTTCTCCAACAAGCGATGGCATCCGGTCGCACATCTCTCCACGGCCCTCATCACCACCCCTCCTCGCATCTCGACCCGAATCACAATGGATCAGCGTTATCGACCTCTCCGCCTTCTTCGCATGCAGGGTCGTTGGACGAGGCAGAGAGAGGGAGGAAATTGATGGGCAAGAAAGGTTCAAGAACTTCAGTTTCGAGCGCTTGGTCACACGAGAGGAGACTGAGTCCGACGAGGGAAAGAGTAGAGGAGGAAGAGGATAGTGAGGAGGAGCAGCAGCGAAGTCGGACGCAGAGTAGTGATTCGGTTCCAGAAATCTTACCCGTTCGTTCACGAATCCTCTCTCTTCTCTTTCAGCACTCTCCTAACCCTAACCCTAACCCTAACCCTAACCCTAACCCTAACCCTAACTTAGGGTTAATATTTCGCTGCTCACCGTCTTCCGCAAGGTGGGATCCAGGAATCTGTGACCAAAGTGAGAAGAAAGCGAGGCAGAGGTAAAAGGAAGCGACAAGTCGAAACGGTTTCGTCCGAGCATGAGATTCGAGATGTTGGAGCTCGCGGAGCGAGGATTGACGAAACCAGTCTTTGCAACAAGAAGGCAAAATCCCTGTTGTCATCGACACCACTCGTCAGCATTTCGGAAGCGAGAGCAAAAGAAAAGGGAAAACGAGAACTCACGATTCATACACAAAAAAACGAAGAACGAGATCGAGAAAAGCACCGTCAAACTCCTCCTAGGTCGCGAGTTTCCTTCCCTTCAACAATCCAACGAGTTCACCTTGCAAAGCTCTCTGTTTATTCACTTCTCCAAACCCTTTCAAACTCCTCAAATTTCCCAAAATATCTTTCGTTTCTACAATCCTCGGCCAAAAAACATCAGTTTTCTCATTCTCCCGTATGCTTAGAGCGTGAAAGAAACGACGAGAGAAGCGAGGAACGTACTCGAGAAATAAACTTCCGACAGGAGATTTCGCAACTTGATCTCCATATCTTCTACGAGTTTCCCCAAGTTTTCGATATGACTCCTCGCGAGGTTCTCCGACGAGGTCGTATCGAGTGGCGCCGTTGCTTCATGCTGTGTGAGTTCGAAGAGGAGAGTACATTCCGTCAGTTTCGCGAAATTCTGAAGGTGTCAACGCATCCCGACTCACTTGTCTCGTCATTGATCCCCCCAGATTAACCTCGCCCTTCACTGTTGTCGTCTCGGAAGAGGAGAGAGGTTTCGACATGTAAAGCATGACGGTCGAAGTTAATTTGTAAGAACAAGTTCTCAAACTCGAGGAAGCGCTCGTTCCGGACGAACTCGATTCGAATACGTGTACTGAGTCCCATGATGCGTTCGAGTCGTCGTCTGTCGCTGTTCAAAGGAAGGCGAAAGGGAACGAGTGGAGAGTCAGTTCGAAACGAATTTCGCAACAATCTTCCCCTTCTAGCTCGAATGAGGGAGAACGAGGACGAAGGAACTCACTTTTCTTGATCAGAACGACTCCAGCGAACCCTCCTTGATCAGTATCCCACAGATAAACCGAACTAACTCCTCCTTCAAAGTACAAATCTCGATAAACGTCAAACGCTTGATTCATCGCTACTTCCAATTTCCTCAGTCCTGGTGAAGGGACTGTTCCATCTGAGAGTGGGGGAGTGTATTGATTCGTCCATGGCGAGCTGGATGGAGAGGAAGGAGAGTCAGCTTAGGAGAGAGCGAGTGGGGAGAGAGAAGAGGAGAAAGCTCACCGATACGAATCTCCATCTCGGTTGTAATCGCAGATCTGTTCAAACAGGACGCGCTCACTTCAGCTGGCGCTCAAGCACGTGGAGAAGTGAGAGAGAACCCCGACGAACGAGGTAATCTTTCCCACCTCCAAGTTTATCCGATTCAACCCTCAAAGGTTGATCCACCGAACTCAACAGATCATCGGCTAAATCAGGCAAGATATTGACGAGCGTATCGAGGTTATCAGAGACGTTGTTTGGAGGTAAACGACGTAACAAGTCGAGTGATGCTGTCAAGGCGTCTTCTTCGTCTGATGAACGCAAGATCCTGTCAGCTCCGATGGATGAGAGCTAACTTCCGATCCTATACTCACTGCTCATGGTCGAATCGGGAATGAGGAGTTGAATGGGGGAGGACAAGAGCGTCACCAACTCGTTTCCTCTCTTCTCTTCCTCCACTAACTCTCTCCCTTTGCGCGTGTCTATCCACTCTCTCTCAGACGACTCCTCAGCACCATGACGATCCAAAGAAACTAAGCCAAATCCGACCTCTCTCAAGGGGGAATGTGCGAATCGTTTTCTAACCCAGAAGTTCAAATTCATCGTAGTGCATCAGCGGGGCTAGAAAGAAAGAGAGTAGGATTAACACGCTGAGGAAAAGGGGAGTAAGGGAGTAAGGGAGTAAGCTATGAAGATAACGAGCGAGGTGGAACGAAGGGGGAAGGTTTCTCAGTTAGAAATGCTGTTTTAACCGCCCTTGTCCCTCGCTTATGGGTCTCTTCGGAGCTCAAGGTGAGACGGCCCCTCTCTGAGCAATACGATCCAATATGACGCGATTTGCGACGTGAGAGCATGAGAGAGAGAGCTTCGTCAATCAACTTGTCCTTTCTCCTTCCACCACATCGCTACGGTTTACGAACTCGCTCCACGATAGCCCCTGCGATGGCTTATCAACCACGACTATCGACTCGTGCGCTCTCCCAGCCCTCTACCTCCTCGTTCTCTCCATCTCTCTCCCCTTCTCCCTCAAAACGCTCCCGACGTTCCTCGACCGCTTCCTCCTCCTCGAGCTCATTCACTGGTACAAGAAGAGACGACGATGAACTCTCGGACGGTGACGCTACTTCGTACGGGTTCGATCCCTCTTCAGTTCAAATCGGGAAATGTGAATGGGGAAATCACTGCGGTGTTGAGTTCTGGGAGTTAGAACCACTCGCAGAACACATCCACCAAGGTCCGTAGGGTCTATCCCCCTCTTCCTCCCCTCCTTCGCGCCTTGCTCGAAAAGCTGACATTCTCTCGTTTCGCTCCTCTCTCCGTTCGTTCGAGCAGTTCACGCTTTTCCCGAAGAGAACCCTCTACAGAACAACGTCTCCCAAAAAAGAGCCGCTGCGAGTTATATTTGTGATTGGCAAGGTTGTCCGAGGAGAGGGAAATCTCAAGGATCGAAATTTGCTCTCGTTGCGCATTTGAGGAGTCATACGGGGGAGAAACCGTTCACTTGTCCTAGAGCTGGTAAGTCACTACACTCTCCTCATCCTCTGACGCGGTCGAGGTATAAGACAGAAGAAGGAGCGAGAGCTAATGAGTGATTTTCTTTCGTTTCGTTTCTTTCTAGAATGCGACAAGAGTTTTACTCGAACGGACGCCTTGCAAAAACACATGCGAATTCAACATCAAGACAAGATCATTACTGGTCGACGACCACCCTCAAAGAAATCGAAAGGCGGTAAACGAGGCGAACGACTCAATTCCGAAGATTCTCAATTCGACGATGATGCTCCTCCCGGCGGTGACGATCCTTCCTCTACTCTTCCGGGTGAAGACGATCCGAATCACCCCTCGAACGTAACCTCTCGAGAAGAATCCCTCGCGTTTCATCGACACCCCGAATTATCTCAAGAATTCGTTTCCTACGTCGTGTCGAAAGCGAAATACGCACATTTGATCAAGGAACATGAGGAGTTGGGACATGAGTTGGAGGCGGTACAGACTAGGGAAGATGAGTTGAGGATGGAGTGTGAGGAACTGTTGAAAGGGATTTTGAGGAAAGAAGTCGGGTAAATCACTTTTCCGCTCTTTTCTCCTCTTTCTGATGAGAGATACTGAAAAACGAATGTCGAATTGCAGAGAAGGAGAAGATCAAGGTGGAAAGGTATTGCTCGACAAGTTCCTCGAAGAGTATCAGCATGAACCGCTCGTTCTACCGAATGATTATCAATCGAAATGATCTCGACATCCCTCGCCCCTCTTCTTCTCTCTTGCCTCGTAGATGTACAGATTCAATCGTTTAGGTAGTTCCCCCTTGTTGTCTCCTCAATTTACTCATGTTCTCAGGGTTTTCAGCTTCTTCGTCCGAATTTGAATGCTTAGGGTTAGGGTTAGGGTTAGGGTTAGGGTTAGGGTTAGGGTTAGGGTTAGGGTTAGGGTTAGGGTTAGGGTTAGGGTTAGGGTTAGGG
>NW_027481108.1:0-103355 GCF_050403485.1 Sporobolomyces salmoneus
TTTGTTTTTTTTATGGTTATTTTTTTTTTCGGTACCGTTTTTTGTTCCAAATTATAATAATTCTTTTAAAAACCCCCGCCCCCACAAAAAAAACCCCCCCCCCCCCCCCCCTCGTTTTCATTCTTCTTGTCAGGATCTTTTGACTCGCTCCTTGTCCTTTCTGCTTGTTCTACCTTTTCCGAAGAGAACATGAGTAGCTCGTGCTCCAACTTGCAGGCGGAGAGTAGACGAGACTCACAACAATCAAGGGGACTCGCGCAGGATCACGACGCTTGCCATCGAATCGTGCAAATTTTACCGATTGAAGCTTGCCGGATCCGCGCTCTCTCGCCTGTACTACTCAACGCTATCCTCGTCATTTCTGCTCTCTATCGTTGTTCAGTCTCTTGTCTCGTTACGTTCTCAGCTTACGAGAGCGCAAGGACAAGAGTTCCGAAGATGAAACGTAGAAACTCTCATTGCAGATCTCAGCGAGAACAACCAGACTTCGCTACACACGATTTTCCCCGACCCACCTCTCGACCTCAAGCGTAACACTACTCGACTGCCTCAAGGATATTGGTCGATCTCCTTTTCTTCCTCCCGTTTCGATCCTTTCCGTGTTCTCCTCACCAACTCTCTCACCGATTTGCTGCTTGGAGTCTGACGAGGGTCTCTGTAACGCTTCTCGTTGTTGACGGATTGACACCGGGCTGTGATGTGTACGATCTCGTCTCGAGCGATAGTTTCTCTCCTCTCCCTCCTCGATTTCTACCCAAAGCCGGCAGAACTTTCGTAAACGGGAATGCTGAGAGCAAGGGACGGAGGTGACCAGAGGTAGTAAGTGAGTCATCGAAAGGTAGTAACACCGTGAACGTCCTGAAAGAGAGAGTCGCTTGGATCCTTTCTCCTAGGTCGCGAAAGTAAAGAGTTTCGGCTGGGAAGAGCGAGAGGGATCAAAGGGCGATTGATCGACGTTGAACTCGCGGTTTCCAAGGAGATCCAGTGCACAGTACTGTGAGGGCGTGGGTTGAAGAGGGAGGTTGAAAGATGTGAGTGCACCGAAGCGATGGACCGTTCTAGTCGATTTTCTGTAGATAGGCGTCGGTCGAGGGCGCAGAATAGAGCTAGAAGATTATCGTGGTCGCTCTAAGGAGATCGCAGGCGAAGGAACCAAGGAGGAGAAGAGAGAGAGAGAGAGACGATTCTCTCAGCTCTTGACTTGATCACCACTTCTGGACCTTGTTTCTGGGTCTAGTATCGATCAGTACACACTATCAACATCTATCATGCCCCAGATGAGGCCCTCCCGCCTGTCTCTCTCGGTTGCTCGTCGCTTAACTTTTCCCTCCCCTCAATCCCAGTACTCTCTCTCGTACCCAGAGCTTGCCGATTCTCGAGGATAAAGCGGGGACATCTTTCGAACCCGCAATCAACAACCCGACCCTACAAGAGGCGACAACGGTCGTCGGAAACAACTCTCAAGGCGAAACTGGCTGTTCTCAGCTGAATGGGTGGAGGGTGATGGACTGGTACTGGAGGTAGCGATAGCGAAGACGAAAATGGTAGCTGGAAGAGGAGCGCGCTGGAACCGGCAGAAGTCGGAGAATGGCGAGCGTCGTCTTCAAGTGAGTTTTCCCTTTTTTTTCCTGAATTCTTCGCTTTGCTGATCACTCAGTCAAGGAACGGGCATCAAAGTAGGACATCCGCATACTCAATCGTGTGCTCAATCGTCGAGAAGAAGTGAAAATCTTTATCCGACTCCCTCGCAAGCTGAATTGCAAGACCTTGCGAGACGAATCGAAAAGTGCGTTCCTCTTGGCTTTCTCCGTCCTCCATCTCGACGCATTCACACATATATTGATCTCTCCAGTGTATAGAAGGCGAGCTGGACCTCCATTGACTCGATATCCGAAAACAGAAACCCTCGTCGCTCGTTATTCACGATCGTGAGTCTCCTCCGCCCTCCTCTTTGAAATCTCCCTTCGCGAGCGCTGATTCTCGTCTGAATACCCTAGTCGTTTACTATGAATCGAAGAACGTCAACTACCTCCCTTCCGCATCTTCACCCGAATCTCCTTCCGCCTCGTCTAAGCTCTCCTTCCCCTCGTTCCGGATCTGTCACTCCTCGACCTCTCGATCATCCTCGCCATGTCATTCGCTCCGATCCCCTTCAAACCTACCCTCCTAGGTCACGGTCTACCGCTCTTCCCTGCTTCCACTCCCCGCGCTCCTTCACTCTCTTACAACTCTTGCTTCGAGAACTCTACCTCCTCGAGTCAGAATTCCGGATTCGACTTGGGACAGAGAACGACTCCAACTCCAATTCCTCCTCCTTCACACCTTCTGCATGCTCATAACCCGCTGAAAGCCCTGAGCAGTAGAACGCCTCGTCAGTCAATCTATAGCGTTCTACTCCCAATCGTGAGAAGTTCGTGCTGATCCTGTTTCCTGTTTCGAGTAGATTCGTCACGTCGACGAGTCTCCCTCATCTCTCGACCACAGCGTCTCAAGCGGAAGCGGGAGAGTTCAAGAACCACATTCAGAGACTCACGAAGAGTCGAGTGAATCACAAACGGAACGAAACGAATCGATGTTATTCGACCGAGTACCGCAAGTTCAGCCAGCAGATTTGTCGAGCTCAGGCCGAATACACGGCTTGGTTGAAGGCGAATGGGAAGACGGACGACAGCTTGCTGGAACCAAACGTCAAGAGACAGAAGCGCTGAAAGGAGAGAGAGCGCTGATTGAGTCCGTGTTGTGCGTCTCAGTCGGTGACGTTCTCTCTCTGTTCGTCATTGAGATGGAGGGATCGTCACTGACATTCGAAATGGAATTCGTATAGGTAGTTTGTATCGATTCGAATCCGCTCGTTTGAACCCTCTTGCCTGACTTATTCGAATTCTCGTATTTTTTCGCTGTGCCTCTTCAAGTGGTATCGAATCCCTTCCTTTTTTCCCTCGTACCATCGTCAAAAGATCGAGCGGGAGATTATCGAGTCCCTCGTCGCTGGTCCGCGGAGACGAGGTTTTAGCTTGAAGGGCTTGAGCTCGCGAAGGGACCTCGCGTGTCCTCTCTTCTTCTTCTTCTCTCCTCCCTCTCTTCTTCTCCTTCCCCACCACTTCTCCCTCTCTTCCTCTCCCGAACGTTATGGATCAGGACGCTCGACCTGATTGGAGGTCCGCCAACGCCGTTCCTCACCCTGAATTAACAGCCCCGCGACGACGAGGAGTCGACGACGATGGTCAAGAAGTTGCTGAATTACGGAGCGAGCAAAAGAGGGCTAAAGAAGAGTGGGACGACAAGAAAAGCAGGCTACATCTCGGCCTCCAGCTTCTGGACGTGCAGCGGGACCCGCAGGATAGGAAGGAGCTCGAGGAAAGGTGGGAAGCACTGGAAGAACAGGTTGAATCGGCTGAAAAGTCCTACACGGACGCAACGAGGCGGCTCAACGCTGCCTTGGAAAGCCAGGACGCATTTCAGCCTTCAACTCGTAAGTCTCTCCTCTCTCTCTATCCTAATCCGTGTCAACATAGTACTGAAAGAGGTAGTCTACTTCAACAGAGAGCCCGTCCGGTGCACCGTCTCATGCCTATGGCAGTCCAGCTTCGCATTCTTGTAATCTTTTTCGGTCGGCATCTTTCGACTAGGAACTATATCAATGTCTAACGCATCTTCCCCTCGCTTGTGCATAGTTCGCTATGGCGGTGGACAACCTCTCACGCCGTTGCTGGCCGGCCACTCTTACCATCCCGATCAACACTGGACCTTCGTCGCACATTCTCGTCGTAAGCTTCTTGCGTTTCTTCCTTTATCCTCTCAGCCGTCTGACCTCCTCTCTCGTATGAGTACAGCACAAGGCATCTCGGCTGCTAACACCTCCCTGATCCGGGACACCAGGCAGGTGTTTCCCGCCGCTTCGACCGCAAACTTGGATTCATACGGACTCCCCCTTCTGAGTCCAGCTCGGCGCCATGAAGTTCCTCGTCAGTGTCCAATCTCATCTTTGCCCGTCTGACTACGTTTGTACTGATTATGATCTACTCGAAGCAGAAGTTTCCGGACTCAATCCGCATTTGGGTCCCTTTGCGTCAAACTCTTCCGCTCCGCCCTTCCCGCAGCAATATCCAGCTCAAGCCATTTCTGGATCCCAATATCAGAATCAATACGTTGATCCGATCGCCTCCGCCGCCAACCATCGTGAGCTGAGTCATTTCTTGCAAGCAGGATCAATCTGACGGTTTCTGCATCCTCGTCTCATCCAGATCATCATGACACTGGATATCACCACCCGGGCTATAACCCGCTCGTGGCACCGCTCACGATGCCTTTCTCACGAATGAATCAACAAAGCCCTTTCGTCGCGCAAGCTCGTCGTGAGTTCTCGTCACTGTTCTTCTCGCACAGGCGGTCCCTGATACACATCTCTTACTGTCACAGCAGAAAACTCTCAAGCAACTACCCTCGTGTCTTCAAGGCCTGCCTTCTCAGAAGCTCGGAGAGAGAAGAAGAGGTTGGTCCTCTCGCGAAACGCGACGGCAGAAGAAGCTCGTCAATTCCGAGACGAAATCAACCGCCTCGTCGCCGAAAAGGAGGAGGTCGAGGGAGGAAGCAGAGGCGATATCCGGAGGGCTGATCAGATCCGGTCGACGCTGCTCCACGCGCGAAGGAGATTGAAGGAATGGGAGGAAAAAAACGGTAAACTCTGACTGACCATCGACAGAATCATTCATGATTCGATAGATTCCCCGCCGCTAACTGCTCGTTCTACCTGTAGATTCCTCTCTGAATCATCCCGTTTCTCCTATTCCTACCGCACACGATGACGAGACCGACAGCTCGTTGCATCAGAGCCGTAAGTTGTTCCCCGATCTTCCGCGTTCGTCTGGTGACATTGTTTCTTACCGCCTTCTTTCGTTATCGTACGTCGTCTCTCCACATTCTCGCCGCAAGATCAAGCCGAAGTCGAGGAGCTCGAGCAGAACATTGCCGATCTGAGGAACGAGAGAACGCGCATGAAGGAAAAGCATGGAAGCACTTCCGCAGAATACAATCAGGCCAATGCGCACATCAACAGGGCTAATGCGAAGCTCAAAGCGTTGTTGTTGTCAGAGGGACAGGAAAGCGACGGCAGAGTCACCGTCGGTGAGCCGAGTCATGCCTTTCTCTCAGAATCGATCTGACGATTTCCTCATTTTCGTTTGATCCAGGTCATCGTAATACTGCGCGTCCTCCGAAACCCCCCAAGCCTACTCCCCAACCCCGACGACCACGCCCGCTTCCACCACCTCCGCAAGATAAGCCTGGAGTTCTCGGAAGGAATGCAGATCGTGAAAAGGCGCTACGTTACAGAGAATGGATGGACGAAGTGAAACGCGACAGAGACAGCAAGAAGAAAAGTGAAGATCCGAAGCGGTACAACCGGCTCAACGTGAAGTATCATCATGCGAATCAGGTACTGGCGCAATGGGAGACGGACCATGAGAAACTTCCCGAAAGGTCCGAGGTCGAAGAATGAAGGAATTCTCGTGAGTCTCTGATTCCCTCTGACACACGAGAGCTTGCGTGTCTCACCCAGAGCTTCAACGTTGACGGCACCGCAGGAGTCCTTCACTGAGGGGTATTGTACTTTTGTGAATGGGACTTGAGCTCTTTCGATTGTCGGGGTAACGAGGAGCGAGAGCTATGTATGACTTTGATATGTACGATGGACTATTCTCTCGATTCGCCGGCAGATAGAACTCGAGAGAACGAGAGAGGAGACGGACTTGAACAAAAGCGAACATTCCGCGTCGGAGAGAGCGATGCAGACTCGGGTAGGGTCGGACGGAGAGCGCTTCTTTTGGCGGTTGTACAGAGTTGGCACATAGAGTTCTCGAAAGTCGATAAGCCGAAGTCGAGCAGGAGGGAGAGAAACGAATCTCACGGTTCTCCTTCAACCATTTCCGCGACTTCTCCAGTTCCGACTCCTGTACGAAAATGGCCTCAATCCGATTTTGTGGAGAATGGTGAGCCAACCTACCCTCGAGTCTGGTGGTTCCTTTGGCTCGAGTGATTGATCCCGATCGAACCTCCTCCCCTCTTTGATGAAACGTCCCTCCTCTCTCAGCAACAACTTGCTCTACCCGAAAGTGAGTTCAATCCACTCATCACTACCTCATCTATCTTATGAGCTAACTAACAGCTCCTGCGAGGTACGAATAGGAAGACAAGGTTCACAAAGTGTTGCTTTACTCTTGTCGAAACTGTCAATACGAGGAAGAAACGATCAACGCTTGCGTGTATAGACACGATCTGATCGTAACGGCAAAGTAAGCTGTTGAGTCCTCGTGGAGATTGCGTTGAGGGAGCTGACATCTCGTTTCGGGCAGGGAGAACGCAGGAGTAACGCAGGACCTGGATACGGATCCAACACTGGTGAGTGACAAAATCAGCTACTCATGGACGCACCCTTAACTGACCCGCTACAACGTTCGTAGCCGCGGAGTAATATCGAATGTCCTAAATGGTGCGCTTCTCTCTCGCTCTCTTGTCATCTGCTCTGGACCGAGTCCAACTGGGAGTGTCTTACTGACACCCTCTAATCATTGACGGGCTTCGCGTCTCCAGCGGTCATACTGAGTAAGTTCTCCTTCCTTCCAGTCGAATCTTTCCCTCTCCTCTTTTCCCTCTCTCCTCGTCTTTCCTTAGCGACATCTGCTTGCACTCAACTGAGGACAGACGCTGACTCTGTCCCTCGTTATCCATTCGCGCAGAGCCGTATTCTTCGGAGATCAAGCGAAACGTACAACGACAACGATGATTCTCTTTTACAACTGTACAGCGTAAGTATCCTCCCTCTCCTCACTCGGCTCGATAACGGATCGAAGACTCTAACATCCCTTCGGGGTCGCGGCCGATAGATGTCACAAAACGTTTACGGATCCCAAACTCGGGAAACGAGCGTAGTCCTTCCTTCCCTCACTTTCCCTCTCGCTTTTCAGTCGATCGACCCTCGCGAGGAGGTACCTCGTTTGAGTCTTTTGTCATCGTTTCCTTCTTCCTTCCTCCTGTTGTAACGAATATGTTATTTTCCGGTCGATTTTCATTTTCGCAGCGAAGCAATTTTGCAATTTTGGCTGTGGCTCAGAGCTTCTTTCAAGCGGACGAGGTCTTTCTCGCGTAGGAGCACACCAGTAGAAGAGTCACTCCCAAGTTCCAAGCGGTCTATTTGAAACCGTCACCTTTGGGGTCGGCCAAAATGAAAAATATTGTGAGAGGAAGATCGCGGAGGACGATCCCTCTTTTTCCTCTCCCTTCCATCAACACAGTCACGTACAGCAACAGTTAGAAGGAACGTGAGATAGATCTCATTGTCGATTCGATACCCAGGACAAGACAGGACCAAGAACAATCAGATTCACTTTGACTTCTCTCTCCTCCACTTCTCTCGTTCGACCTCTCCAGCTCATCGTTCGTGTTCTCCGGCCCATCGATTCTCAGTAGTAGTACAGCAAGACTCGGTACACCTCAGGTAAGTCTCGATAAGATCGTACGATGGAGCGGCGGAATTTCCGAAGTTTCAAAGGGGGGCTCAATACAGCACGGGAACGGGTTAATCGCGGGCTGGATTAAGGTCAGAGATGTAGACAAGATAGAGGACACGCTCTCAGGACGCGCTCAGAACGAGGGAGAGGAGAAAGATGAAACTGGGACGAGAGGACGAGTTCGGTGAAGGAGGAGAATCCTTGGCGGCATCGAGGGAGGAGCTTTGGGGTTGACTGAGGCCTGTACGATCCACTGCACCACTCCCTTCACGACGAAGGAGCTGTCCTCCCGTGCTCGAGGCAAACTTCCCCTCTCTCTCCTTTCTTTCGCAAAAGTCTCGTGATCAGATTCTCCCCTCCTTGGGTCCCTCTCTTTGCGCGTCTCGACTAACACTCTTCGCAATCTCCTGTTGAACAGGACGCCTTCCCGCTACGATGCCGTCGACGCAACGATCTTCCGCCGACTTGTATTCTGCGGTTCCCAATCCCGCTTCCGAATCCTACCCTCCCTCTCGTTCCTACGCGAACGCCCCTATCCCCGGTTCAACCGAAGAACTCTCTTCGACCTCTCCTCCTCCAGCCTTCGCGAACGATCCGAATTCGTACCCGATCCGTCGACCCGAATCTCAACAAACTTACGCTTCCCAGTACTCTGTCGGAGGGAACTCGACTTCTCCACGACCTCATTCGGGACTGTGGGGAGCTCACAACAGTGGAAGTGACGAGTTTACTCCGGAAGGATCTCAGGCGAATTTGGCGGGAGCAGGAGCGGGAGGAGGATATCGAGATAACAAGGAATACGCTTCGTCTGGATTAGGGTATGGAGAATCTGGTGCAGCTGGTGCGGTCCCCGTATTGAACAACAAGAAACGTGGAGGTCCAGGAGGAGGAGGAGGTTGGTGGAGTCGACAATCTTCAAGAATGAAGAAAATCATCCTCTTCGGTCTTCTCGCAGCGATCATCATCATTGCTGTTGCCGTAGCAGTACCCGCAGCAGTCGTCTCGAAGAACAAGGGTGATAACAAGAACAACAATGTCAGTTCGGCGAATGATGGGACGGAGAAAGGGATTCCGACGAGTTCGACAGATTCGAACGTCGATTGGAGGACCGCGGCGTACGGTGGAAACGGATCGACCGTGTATATGGAGAATGGTGAATCGTTCATCTACAACAACACTTTCGGTGAGATTCGCTTCTCTTCTGCTGATTTGAAACCGAGAATCCAATAACTGAGGATATTTCTCGTTCGATTCGTTAGGCGGATACTGGGTTAGTATTCCTTTCAACGATACGGCTCGACCTCAACGAGATATCCCCCCTTTGAACGAAGAATGGGATTACGAGAAGCATTTGATCCTCGGAGTCAATATCGGAGGGTGAGTTCTCCTTTTCTCCGCCACTTTCTGCAGCGTTCTCGAGCGTTACTGACAACTTGACTTCGTAGATGGCTCGTGCTTGAACCTTTCATCGTCCCCGGAATGTTTGAACCTTTCAACTCAGCGACGAATGACCCGAACGGAGTCAACAACGCGATCGATGAATGGACTCTTTCTGAACAACTCGGTTCGAACCTCACAAACGTCATGACTGAACATTACGACACTTTCATCGTCAGTGACTTCTCCCGCTCCTCTCCTAGAAAAACTTCTCGACTAACCAGAACAATCGCGCCTATGTAGACTGAGAAAGATTTCGCTGAAATCGCCGCGGCTGGACTCAATTGGGTTCGAATTCCGTTCGGATACTGGGCGATCGAAACTTATGATGGAGAACCTTTCTTGAAAGGAGTTGCGTGGACTTACATGTTGAAAGCGTTCGAATGGGCGAGGAAGTACGGATTACGAGTCAATCTCGATCTTCACGCAGTTCCTGGATCTCAAAAGTGAGTATCGTCTCTCTCTCTACACTTCTGTGACGAGTTGAGCTGAACGGGGAGTGTCTGTTCATGTAGCGGTTACAACCACTCCGGAAAACAAGGATCAATCAACTTTTTGAACGGAGTCATGGGAATCGCGAATGCTCAACGAACCCTCAACATCATCCGTACCGTTACCGAGTTCATCGCTCAACCTGAATACAAGAACGTCGTACCGATGTTCTCGGTTTTGAACGAGCCTTACGCCGCGACGATCGGAGTTGATATGCTTCGTCACTTGTGCGTTCTTCCTCTTGACTGTCTCACCGTCTCTCTCCGCAGCCTAGACCGACTGAGAACGATTGATTTGATAGCTACATCGAAACTTATGAAATGATGCGTTCGATCGGAGGGACCGGTCAAGGCAACGGACCGTTCTTGTCGTTCCACGATGGATTCGTCAACATGGCTCAACCCGTCGCCGATGGAGGATGGGACGGGTTCTTGAACGGTTGGGATCGAGTCGCGTTGGATTCGCATCGTTATTTGTGTTTCAGCGCGCCGAACAATTATGGTTTGAGTTATCAAGCTGCTCTTGTGGGTTCTCTTCCCTATTCATATTCGGAGCTAGGAGAGTAGTCATTGACGACGATTGAGAGTAGCCCTGTAACTACTGGGCGGAGAACATGAACATCTCGACGAATCAATTCGGACTCACGATTGGAGGAGAATGGAGTCTTGCCAGTATGTCCCCTCTTTCTCCTCTACTCTGCTGCAAGTAACGACTGACGATCATCGTCTACAGTCAACGATTGCGGTAAATGGTTGAACAACGTTGGAAACGGTCAACGATACGACGGAACTTACTACATTCCGGGCAACACGACCGCTCCCGCTTTCGAAGCTGTCGGAAGTTGTGACGAGTGGAACGTACGTCACCGAGTCTCGCTATCCCTTTCTCAGTTGAGTGAAAGCTGACATGAGTCGATCTCGACAGGACTGGGAGAATTGGAATGCGACCGTCAAGAGTGGGTTGAAACTCGTCGCGGAGTCTCACATGGATGCTCTTCGTGTATGTCTTCTCTTCTCCTCTTCCGCACGATCGAGTACCTGATAGCCTTGCCGTTGTAGCATTGGTTCTTCTGGACTTGGAAGACTGGATTCTCCACGACTCTCGGAAAAATCGCAAACCCGATGTGGAACTACCAGTGAGTTACTCTCATGGCCTCGATGGAGCCAACTCATGTTTACTGACGCTCTTCACATCGTGCCCGTTAGACTCGGTCTCGAGCAAGGATGGATTCCTGAAGATCCTCGTTCGGCTCTCGGAGCTTGCCCTTCACTCGTCACCTCGAACGGTTTCTCGATCGGATACACTACTCAGCCCGCTCCTACTCTCGCCGCTTGGATGACCGGAGGTTCCGGAGCAGGAACGATTTCCGATCAAGACATGTACACTTCGTTCTCTGCTTGGCCTCCCGTCTCCCTCGGTACGACTCCCGTCAACGTCCTCCCGACCTACACTCCGACTGGAAGTATCATCACGGCTCCTCCCGCTTCTCAACCGACGAGCTTCCCTTCGGGTTATTCGAGTAGCGTCAACCTCGGAGACGGATGGGTTCAACCGACCGATACCGCCGGTTACTACACTCCTGTAGCTGGTTGCTCTTACCCTGATCCTTGGTCGGGTGTCGAAGCTCCGAGTGAGTTTAACCCTCCTTCCTCGCTTTGCCTTGCAGCGTTCTGACCCTCGTCCCTCGTTTTGCTAGTTCCTACTGCAGCTTGCACTGGAGCCGCTGCGAACAGGATGAAACGTTCGATCGTTTTGAACTCGACACCGACTGTCACTCGCCCAACTCCCCCTCCAACTCCTCTCCGACGATAAATCCCTCTTCTCTCTCTCTCTCTCTGTCTCTCCTCCATCTCGCAGTGCCTCATTCTGTTCCTCGCTTTACCTTACGGACACTCTCGTCATCAGTCGTCGTCGTCGTCGTCGTTCATCGCATGTGTTCTCCTCTCGGTTCGATTGATCTTTCGCATTCGTCCTCTCCTCTCTCTTTTCTACCATTCTTACCATAACCTTGTCCTTCTCCTCTCTCCCTCTTAACGAATCACGAAACTCCGAACGTCCACTCTCACTTTCTTTTTGTATCTATCCTGAATGCCCCTACCCTTACACTCTCTTTCACTTTCCTCTGTATATGCGCTTTCTCTTCTCTCACCTTGAAGGTAACCTTTCCTCCCTCTTCTCTTCTCTCCTCACTCGAGCTTTGACAAAAACAGACACTTTTCCCCCTCTCTCTCTCTCGAGCCTGAAGAATCCTGCGACTTTCGAAGAGAGGTCACTTCAGTGATCGGGACTGAGCTCCAAGAGCGTGATCGAAACAACTCGTTCTTCTGCTCTCTCTCTCTCTCTTTTGCACTACTCACTTCGTTTCAGCAGTGGTCGAGATAGGTACAGGTCGCAACTGGTTGTTTGTCACTCGTCAAGAGAGGTGCGCTTTCCTCTCCTCCTCCTCAATCGCTCCCCTCATTCGGCTCGCTAATCTCTCTTCGGATGTAGTAGAGCAATGTCGACAGCATTCCTCACGACGACAGAGGAGCTCGTCCAACCATCGTCTGAACAAAGGGGACTCGCTTACCTTCCCGTCGAACTCCTTCGCAAGATCGCAAAGGAGCTTTCCAGTCAATCCGACCTCCGAATTTTCGCTCTCCTATGCCGTTCGACGACGTTACCAGCTCGGGAGCTCTTGTTCCATACCTTCACTCTCCCTACGAAACGAGCAACCTTTTTCGGCTCCGAGTACCTCGTAATTGCGAAAGATCGGATTCCTCCCTTCCCTGACCTCGCTCGCTGCATAGTTCTCTCCAGAGTGAGTCCCTACTCCCTCTCCGGGCTCTGAGTCTGGGAGATAGCTGACGGTTTGACTCGGGACAAGCAGGTCGAAAGGTTGAGCGTTTCTCCCCTGCTCCTTCAAGATTTTCCCAACGTTCAAATCCTCGCAGTTTCCGGTCGCTTCATCCTCAAGTTGCCGCAGCGTTTGCATAATTTCACGACGGTCTTCGACAATATCACCCGTCTCAAGCTCAAAACGCTGGATCGGGATCATTCCCACGAAACCCTGCGAGTCTTCCTCGAAGTGTGTCGCAACATCGTCGAACTCGATATCGGAACCGACCTCCTCACGCTCGAAGACCCCTTCTCACAATCGACAACGTCTCAGCAGTCGGCTCTCGTTCTCCCCAATCTTCGTCGACTCGTTCTTCGATCTCCCCTCTATCTCTCCCTTCCTTCGATCGAGGTCATTTCTCCCGACTCGCTTCGTCAAGTCCGAATCCTCGAGCTCGACTTTGAGGAGGAAAGCGTCGGTCGAACTTGGTACGAGGAGATCGGATTCCCCGTCGATTTCTTCGACTTTTTCGGAACCTCGATCGAACACGTCTACTTTAACTTCCCTCTCTACTCGAAACGGAGCAACGTCGACGCTCTCGCGAACCGTCTCTCGAAGCTCACTTCCCTTCGAACTCTTTCCCTCGCGTCGATCTCGTCAGGAGCGGCCTATCTCTTCGTCGGTCTCCCTCAATCGTGCAAAAAGATATCGATTCATAACGAAGACGGAGCACCAGACTGGATGGGATTGCAGCGATTCTTCCTCGACAATGTTGGAGAATCGAGTCTCGAGGAATTGAGGGGAAAATGTATCAGGATGGACCACAGCGATTGTCGATTCTGCGACGAGAACTTCCAGAAGGAGGTAGAGAGGAAGTGTCAGAAGTTGGGGATTCAACTCGTTATATCCGAAGGGGGAGTGAAGAGGAGGAGCGAATGAATCAGAACTTTTGAGCTTTGTCAGATGTGAGTCTCCTCTCTTCTCCTTCCTTCTCTCGTCGTCACGTAGCTCACTCAATTTCCTTGTTTTGCAGGTTGTCCCTCGAGTTTATCTTTATCGGTTGTATATGAGCTCGTCTCAACGATGCATTGTGATCATCGCGTTTCGCTCCGTCTCGAGAGGCGATTGGCTCGCTTCGAGTTCGCTTTCGAAAACTCGGACGCTTGGAACTCGCATCATTGACCTGACGCAGCATAACTCCTTCCGTTAGTGAGTCTACTAGCATCGTTTCAGTCTAAGCAAGGGGAACAAGAGAAAATGAGAGGGACAGGAGAAATAGAGCAAGTTGTGAAAAGGTGTTTCTTCCCCCTTGCGCCAAACGTGACCACCTTTCCTTGACTAACAAGCTCCTCTACTGGTCGTTCCTGAGCGGCCTAATTAACGTCCCTCTCGCTCGTACGCCTCCAAGTTATCTTTCGCATTCTTCAAATCCTGCTTCGCCTGATCATAGTCCTTCTTGTTACGTTCGAAGAGCTGTGTCGAAATCTCGTCAGGGTTAATCCCGAGGCTCTCCCACTGCCTGAAGCGATGTTTTACCGACTTGAGTACTGACTTGCAACTTGCTAGCCTTTCCTCGCAAGTCGTAACTGCGTTTTCCAGATTTTCGAGGATTGAATCCACATCGTGTCCTCGTCCTCCTCCTCCTTGGGGGCTCGAGCGAGGCTGAACTTGGAATGGAGGAGCGGGAGTGGTCCGGTGAGACTGAGTGAAGAGCACACCTCCAAAGTCAGTCGTCAAGTCTAGTCTCTGCTGACTAGAATTGAACTGAGCAGCAAGATTGGATACTCGCGTCGAAGAGCGGCGAGTCTCCCCTCCGCCGCCTGAATTCGGCCTTGTCTCCTGTCTCGAGACTCACGAAGCCATGCGAGTCGTGTTTTGTTGTATTCCCGCTCGTCTTCGTCGGCCGGTACCGGTGCTTCCTCAGCCTGTCTTATCTGCTCCTCGGCGTCCGAGAGATATCTGCGGTGCCTCCTGATCGATTCCAATAGTTCCTCTGATTGGTGGCGAACATGCTCGTCTTGGGCTGACATCGAACGTGAGTTGAAGAAGATGAAGCAGGTTCGCAGCTTCTGCGCCTCTTCCTTCCAGCCAGGGCCCCTCAACGTAGAACTGTGCGACGTCGCGAGCGAACCGTGCGCGTGCACGAGAAACGACGTTCTCGATCGGTGATGTTTCGTGCGACGCTGAAACCGGAGAAGATGGAATGGCGCAGCGTAGGACTACGAATGATCAGAGGAATCAGCAAAGAGGGAATCGGAGTGAGAAAAGAAGACAGCCCACCATCGGACCAAGCTCAAAGAACCACTCCCGACTTCGCGAACGCTCCAAGCGAACTCGAGTAGAGTACGTACTATCAGTCCCTGAAGATCCGGATCCGAGTCTACTGAGCATCGTTTCAAAAACAGGATAAATCGATAAGTGAAGAAACGATTCGAGTGGAAAACAGGAATGAAAATCGACAAAAAGTGTTTCTCCGTTTGTCCCACACACCGACAGACACCTTCGTCTGACTACTGGCTCCACTCTGAGTTTATCCCGACTCGTCTTAGTGGCTTTCCCCTGGATTGTCGTACGCGTCCAAAGCCCGTTGGGCTTTTGTCAATTCCTCCTTCGCCCGCCTTAGATCCTTCCGCGCCGCTTCTAACTTCTGTTTCGAGTCCTCCTCAAGCCTGCCCTCGAGCATCATCAAAACGTCCGCGGGCATTCGGCAGAGGCGAAGTATGGCGGTAGAGCGTTCAACCTGTCCCTTGCAAAGCGTGACTTGGTGTTGGAGATCTTCGCGAGTAACTTGGTGGGTAGTCTCGAAGACGTTTCCTCCTCCTCCTTGGGTGTTCCGGGAGGAATTACGAGCCTCGGCGAGGAATTGGGGAGCGGGAGAAGGAAGGGGTTGTTGAGGCTGAGCGGAGGAGCGAGTTTGTCCGAGGGGGGAGGTCGCGACAGACGAGTTGTTGTTTTCCTGAAGAGCAGATCGAGCAAGTCAGTCATCGTATCAAGTCTATGACGCTTTACCGGGATTGAGAACTGACAAAAAAGCCTGGATAGTCATCTTCGAGTTGCTGTTTCACATCATTGATCTCCTTTTCAAGCCTCGTTCGAAGAGCTTTCAACCTCCCCAGATCTTCACCGGCGGTATCTCGTTCTTCCTTGGTGGTAGAAGACTCAGCCGCTTGCGCCGCGTCTTGTATCCTCGCCTTGATGTGCGCGAGGTCCTCGCGATACCTGGTGATCAAATTGCGTAACGACTTCTTTCTGTTCTTCTCCCTTTTGTTCTTGAGGCGGCGATCCTCGCGGGACTCATCGCGTGTCTCCGTTCGAAAAACCGATCGACCCGGACCGCGCTGTTGGTGCAAACGGCCTATGCACCGCTCAGGCATCGAGGGAAAGTGCGAAGAAGGAAGGAGAAAGAGACGAAAAGCTGACGCCTTTTCTCGTTCGCCCCGCTCGAGCCCCTCCTCCGCGGCGGGACTGCGAGACGAACGTCGGACCGAGCGCGATCGTCGTCCGAAGCCGAGAGCGACGTTCTCCTGTTCGTGACGTTCTGCACAAGGGTCGAAACGACGACAGAGAATGGCAAGTGTTGCAAAGCGTCGCCGGGAGTGACGAGAGGAAGCAGGAAGGAGAAAATTAGGAGAAGAGGGAAAGCTCACTCTACCAAGGCATTTCACCGGGCGACCAAGGTGTTCTACCGACAGGACCCCGTCTCAGCTTATCTCCAACTCGACGAGGAGAAGTGTCCGCTATCGGTCCCTCAGGAACCGGATTCGTTCTGGTAGGAAGCGGTACACGAGATTGATCGAAAGAAATAGTCGGACAACGCTCGGGAGATGGAAAGGGTATCGGAGCCTCAGCCGACAGAGATGGGCGTGGATGATAGTTCAGACCGGTATCTGCGACAACGGGAAAACCGTCAGCCCGTTCCGATGGAAAAAAACTGAGAAATCGCATCCTACCTGGTTCCCGTCGCAAACGGTCTGCTCCGACTCTCTCGAGTTCTTCACGAACGCGTAGCTGACGAAGGTATGCTTGAGGTCCGAAGGGGAGACGTTCCAGTTCGGGAAGAGGTCGTACACCGGGAGAAGCAAAATCGTATGAGGCGAGAGGGGAAGGTGATCGAGCTAAATTTGCGTAGCTATGATGGTCAGTTGCGTGCTCACTCAACAAGCCAGTGTAGATGAAGAGAATTGCTTACCTCGAGGAAAGGCCCGCGCTTCGTTCAAACGGCTCGGTACGGAGTCTTCAGCTTGAGGAGTTTGTGGCGAATCAGCTTTTGCTCCCCATTCATCTCCCAGACGTTGCGCATTCGAACAGTCCCAATCGGCTCGGAGACGCTGGGGAGAAGGAGGTGGTAGAGATGTGCGACGGAAAGCGCGCTCGAACCTAGGTGTTTCATCTTCTTCGAAACGGCGTAGCGGGGGAAAGGACGGTGACTTTGGTACGGAATTATCAATTGCTTCGAGTCGGACAGGTAGGCCAGTAGCGACGAGTCGATACTTCGAACGCATGGATCGATGTCAGTTCGGCTCGGAGGAGGACTCGATACCGGATTTGAGCTCACCTTCCCCGTCTTCCCTCCCTCGTCGATAGGCAGTGGCCCCTCAATCCTAAACTCGATCAACCCATTCGCTCCTCGATGTATCGCTGCTCGAATCATCCCGTCTTCGAGTTCCTTCACCTGAGCTCCGAGCGAGATCTCGAGTTGTTCTCGAGCTCGACCGACGAGTCGATGAGAGTTTGAAGGGAGGCTCAGGGTGTGCTCGAGACGGAGAGGCGAGGGGTGGCGTTCGAGGATGCGGAAATCAATTACTGTCGTAAGTGAAGCGAGGTTCAGCAATCGAGACGACAGAAAGAGAGCAATAAGCGCGTCGTACAACTCTCGCCAGGACCTGAGTTACATCGAGAGGCGGTGAGTAACGCCCGAAAGACCTTGTGTTCGAGCAAAGTTCAGCACTAACCTCGAATGGTGAACTTCCTGATCTGCTTTTCCGTCACCTCAGGCTCGCCTTTCCGCTCCTTTCTCACGAGTTGAGCTACCTCAAACTTCAATTGAGCGAGACTGTTGCAAGTGCAGGTCGGTAAACGATCGGTCCAAGCGAATGAGAGTGCGAGTTTGAACGAACTGGATATCTTCTGCGTCTTCGAGCAATTGCTTCCCGGTTCTTCTCAGCGTCTCTTGTTCTTGACGTTCCTTTGCGAGCTAGGGAAGAATGATGTCGATTCACGTCAGTCTGGAAAGGTCTCACACGTTAGTGAGAGGTCGAGATTGGCAACAAACCTGAATTCGTTTCTCGTTTTTTTCTGCTTGTCGAGTTTGTGGGTCCCTCCTATCGCAAGTTAACATGCCGAAGTCGATTTCCACGTCAGCCTATCGATGGTAGCTCGAAGTCGAGGAGCTGGTAGTCCTCAGGCGTTGATTCCGTTTCACGAAGAGAAAGGAGCTCACCATACTTTCGTTTCCATGTCAAACTTCATTGTTTCTCAGCGCGGCCCTACATCGTCGTACAGAGCAGTTCCCTCCGAAGAGTCCACGGCAGGCTAAGCTGGAGATTGAGGGAGGACAAAGAGCGGGAAAGAACAAGGTCGAGAGGTTTCAGATCGAGCGAGAGGCGCCTGCGCTAGTTTTGACAGCGTCGAGAGTCGTTTCTCAATAACACAGAGGCTCTCATGAGCAGCTCTGTATCGAAGTAGAGCAGCGGATGAAGCCGAAAATTGTTGATCGGAGAGAGGCGGTGAAAGCGACCAAGAGGATGTTGAAGTCGACTCCGCTCGGATACAGGTGAGTGATATGAGCGAGCTAGAGTGCAATCGCACTGGAAGAGTCAGGAAGTCAAAGAGTCAAACCGATGACCGCTTCAAATTCCCGGTGTGTCAAATCTCTTCCTCTTTCCTCCTCACTCGTCACCATAAACCGACATGGAGGCCGTAGCAGATTACCGATCACCGGTCTACACCTCCTCCGATCGTACGCCCGCCCACGCGCCGCTGTGCTGGAAAGATTCAAGTGTTCAGTCGACATTCTCTCGCTCGTTTCCCCTATTCTCCGAACCGTACAGGAAGATGGGGATGCAGAGTTGTGGTCGAGGTAGCTACAGGTCGTTACTGGTATCGCGACCTTTAGACTTAGACTTTCAAACTTCATAGAATCGCTCGGTACGGGTAAAATCTCGCCGTCTAAATAGGCTCGTAGCCTTAGGATTCTCGCCCCGAAGGCAACCATGTCGAGCTGTGTTGATGAAGACGTTGGTGGTGTTTGCTGAGTCAACATTACGCGGACGAAATCAGCTGAGCAGGTTCTGGAGACAATGAAATTCGTGAGAAAGTGTACAAAGGAATTCTCGAGGAGGCGAAACGACCACGACGAGCGTTGGATTGATGCTCTTCCTGCTCCACACTCTTTGTGAGTCATTTCTCCTCCATGTCGTGCCGTTTCTGACCCGGAGAAGCTGAAGATTGAGGATAATTGATCTGAGCTGAGCCAGATTTTCTCTTGCGCGGTGTTCTTTTCGCTTTCAAGTTTCAGGTTCTCAAAGATGTTCTCATCTTTCCGGTATAGCTGTGAAGCACTTACGAGAGTGTACAAGCGTAAGACTCCTGAGACTGTTCACAGAGGGTGGCCCGAAATTTTCGGGCCACTTCGGCCTGAGGCGGCAACACTGCCCTCGTAGGTGATTCTCTATACAGTATACGTCACACGTGCCATCAACAAGTTCGCCAAGAGAAGAGAGACTCGAGGGCGCCTCGGATTGGTCAACCTCACAAAATAGCTCAATGCGCGATTTCTCGAGGCTGAAGAGCTCAAAAGCGCGCAAAGGCAGCGTTCTCCTTCTCTCTTTCCTCCACTTCACTCTTGAAACACTCAGACAGAGAATCTCTGCCACAAGTGAGCACTCTCCCTAGCTCGAAAACCTCAAGGGATCGAAACTGATCTCCTGTCCTCTCTCGAACAGCATGTCAACCTGGTACGACTGTTACTCGGCGTTCCCTCTCTACTTACTGTCAAACTGATGCCTCTGGCACTCCCTTGTGTTGTTCAGCTCCTGCTCCGCTGTCAAATCTTGCTGCGTAAGTCCGAACGGTTTATTCTTCTCGCAAGATAACTCATGAGCTGACAAGGGTCTTGCCTCATTCATTCATTATTCACTATGTACACGATAGTGCCAGCCCACCTCTTGCAAGTGCACAAACTGTCCCAACAAATCTACCTAAGCGCTTCAGCACCTCGAAGTCGAATGAGTCAGTCGAGCTTTTCTACATCCTCTGCCTGCATCGGTGTTCACTGACTTCGGCGATATATGTCATCGAAGGACGTAGTCGGAAGGTCGAGGTGGGCGATAGTGATTGAAGAAGGAGGGCAAGGTACCGAGATAGCTCAAGCAATTATTGCGAAACTTTGGTTGATTCTCAGGTGAAATCCTCGTTGAAGCCCTCAACTTTCAGGGGCGGCGGGCCAAAGTTGAAGTCCCACGTCTGTATGAGTGTGCTTTCGGAGAGCTCCCGTGAGTGATGGAGGCATAGAGATGTCGAGCATACGAAAGTTTCCAACTTGCAAATTTCGAAGACGAGATTATTTTTCGAGTAATTCGAAGCGCGCTGCACATAGTCATATAACGCGTTGAACTACCTATCTGGCCTGACGAGCTCTTCTCAAAGACTAGGGAGGCAGCGAGAAAGAATGGCAATTCTTCTCGCGCCTTGATCCTTTCCAGTCTCACCCGACAATCCGCGCGCCTCCACGATAACCCGAGCGAGACAAAGAGACCGTTCTTGATACAGTACGGCTGCCGTGAGTCCGCCCGCGCGAGTCCTGAAACGTTTCTCGCTCATTCAACAAACTATCTTTCCCAGCTCCCTAACTCCTCGGCAACCTATCCCGGCACGACGCACGAGACCGCATAGAATCGACTACAGTCATACTCGCCGACTCTCGCTCAGCTGGTGAAGATGGCGACGAAACGTAAACAATCCCAAACTCTGTCTCTGAAAGGTTCAACCAAGATCGTTACCGAGTTCTTCGAATACTCTGTCAACTCGTAAGCATTCTCCACCTCACCTCTCCGTGCGAAGCTCGGTCGAGCGACGATTGAAACTGAAAATCTCGCATTCTGCAGTATTCTGTATCAGCGAGGCATCTATCCGCCAGAGGACTTCAAGCAGGTCAAGAAGTACGGGTTGACGTTGTTCACGAGCGCGGATGAATCGCTGGAGAAATATGTGCAGACGGTAATGAAACAGGTTCAGAGTGAGTTCTTTTCTGGTTTTCGTTTCCGCAAACTGCAAGTGAAGTTTCCGCCGCATCAGCCGGCCTGGCAGTCGGACGCGTCGAAGCTCATTACAGCCTCGGCGCTGAGGGAAGCAGGGCACACCTGATAGCGAGGAGAGGGAACGACTGTCGATGCAGCTTACTGACTTCCCTCGTGTACTCTTTTTAGCATGGATTCTCGCAGGCAAACTCGACTCGCTAGCACTCATCATTATGAATCGAGACACTCGGGAAGTCGTAGAACGCTGGCAATTCGATATCCAAATCGAAGAACCTCCAGCCGAATCCGGATCGAAGGAGAATTCGTGAGTCACCTCGCGTCTCTCCGTCTTTCATGCTTTTCACTCATTCCGTGATTGAATGCGTACGATAGAGCGGGTGAAGCGTCGACAGGCGGACCAATGAAGACCAAAGGAGAGAAGACACCGGAACAAGTTC
The DNA here is from genome assembly GCF_050403485.1 of Sporobolomyces salmoneus. Taxonomy (NCBI): domain Eukaryota; kingdom Fungi; phylum Basidiomycota; class Microbotryomycetes; order Sporidiobolales; family Sporidiobolaceae; genus Sporobolomyces; species Sporobolomyces salmoneus. Next base: position 20,948 of record NW_027481108.1, read on the forward strand.
AAAAAGACATTCAGGATATCATGAGACAGATCACGTCGAGTGTTACTTTCTTGCCCTCCCTCGAAGAGAAATGTATGTCGTATTTCTCTCCTCTCTTCACGTTCTCGTACTCGGTAAATGAACTGAACAAAACCGATTTCGCTTCCGTCAAAGACCTTTTCACGATTCTGACTTACACGAAGAAGGATACCGAAGTCCCGAAAGAATGGTTGGATAGCGATCCACATATGATTATCGGTGATGCTGAACAGGTACACTGTCGAGTCTTTTAAGCGCGTGCGAGAGAACGAAAACTGACGATCTTTTCGAGCAGGTTAAATTGCGATCATTCTCGACGAATCGACACAAGGTAGGAGGTTTGGTAGCGTACAGGTTGGGTCAAGACATCATCTAAGTCACTACTTGGTGAAATGCGCTCGATGTTTCGTTTTCCCGCGCAAATCCCGTCGCTTCAAGGTGGCACTGGATCGGAAAACGGTTTTCCGAGAATGGTACCAAAGTGGGTGACGCACGGTTCTCCTGAGACGTCAACGATCGGGGACAGCGAGCAAGAACGCCTTGACCCCGTCGTGTCGCCCGCACAACGCTCGAAGCTTCTCGGAGTTTCCAAGTTCGAAGTAGGAATTTCTGCTCGTGAGGGTTGCCGCACATCTCTCTCTTCGTCTTCACTCTCTTCAGCATGCCTCGCAAGAAAGAAGCTCGCCAGTCGAACCGCCAACCACGGAAAGAAATGTCAGAGGAAGAGGCTTCGACCAATCTGGGAGTCTATGATGTGCAACATCCGAGGTATCTCGTGAGTTCCTCTTCAACCCCAAAGGATCCCCACGTGAGCTAACGATCAACTTTCGGTTGACAGCAACCTATGAACGTAAGAGCCCTATCTCCGGAAGTATCTTCAGGATGTGCGTCGAGCTAATTGCCTTTTTCTCCATCGATTAGGGACTTCATATCGCCGTGGAGAGGCTACACGAACAAGCGCTCCGAAATGTCAAGGCAGCCAGCGCCCAATGGGAGCTGATACGTATCGAGGCAGGAATACACGACTCGACGGCTAGCGAAGTCAGCAATATCGTCAAACGACCTGAGAACTCACGATTACGACGCTGTCTCCGACGACTCGACGAGGAGAACGAGATGCTTCACTCGATTGAAGATCTCAAGAAAGGAGTAAAGGAATTCTCGTCGATGCCTGGATCGATTTCGTCGGACCAAATCGATGCATGTTTCGAAAGCCTTTTCGTTATCTCGGGCGAGCTCAATGCACCGCTCAAACAAAGGGAGCTCGTGAGTTGCGCTCTTTTCTTCTGCGACGATCAATCCGCGTTTATTGAACGATTTCGTGAACAAATCAGTTACCTTTCCCGAAGGGTTCTCGCTGGGATCTCGTCTGTCGAGACTTTTACGACTACTCCGGACAAGCGATACGCCAACAGATCGCCTACATACAAGCCGCCCTCAACCAGCGGTACAAACAAGACAAGACCTGGTCATCAGTCGAGAATAAATGGGCCGACCTCGTCTTGGGAAGCAAGAGACGCTTCTACCGAGGAGCCCGGATTATACCATTCTACAGCATCGCAGACGTATCGTCTGGAACTTGAGGAAGGCGTTGAAGCTCATTGGGAGTGGCGAAACCTTAAATGTCGTTCGTTTGGAACTCGAACAGAATCTCGCGAAGATTAAAGCTTTGATAACGGATATGCAGAAACATCTCGAGTACCTCGTGAGTCATGCGCTGTGTCATTCCTTATCCTCTCAGCTGACGATTCGAGATGATCCGGCCAACAGCAAATCGTTGCCGACTCGTCGAGGAGCGCTTCACTCGCTCACGTTCCGGTTGCTCGTCGTACCATCGGTCGTGTGGCCCTCTCTTACCACGTATAGACTCCCTTCCTATGAGTTAGACCTTCACCGGTAGCTACCCTTTTGCTGGTTTCCCTCTTTCGTAGCTCTTGAGTTTTCGCTCATTCGCAAAGTCACTGTTCCCCTCTCTCAGCACTTCTCTGTTAATCGTGTTCCTGAAGAGGATACAACGTTCCATTACTAGGATTGACGCTTCGAATCGGCTCTCACAAAAGTCAAAGCACAAACACCCTTCACCCCCAAACCCATCTCCTCTCTCACCACCCTGCTTGAGCGGGATCACCGTCTCACATACGTCGCATCGATCTGTTTAACCTGAGGACACTCAAGCATGACTTTTCTCCTATAGTTCGGTCCCAGACTCTTCTGTACCGGGTTCCCTTCGAGGTAGATTGTTGAGAGGTTAGGGTGGGAAGAGGCGGGGAGAGTAGGGAGTACAGTGAGGAGGTTATCGTTTGCCTGTTACGTGAGCGAGAGAGAACGGAGGTTAGTGGAGAAGGAGGGAGAGGGAAGATAGGAGGGAGGAGAGAGGAGTTTACCCAGAGTTCTTCGAGCTCGGTTAAAGCGGAGAGGGAGGAAGCGTCGAGAGAGGTGATCTTGTTGTGACCGATATCGAGAGTCGTTAGACTCGTCTGTAAGAGCGGTAGAAGTTCTGTCAGGTTCGATTCGGGATCCAAAGGAGAGTTGGGCTCACGAGTTTCGAGAGTCCTTCGACTTTTGTCAACCCGTTGTGAGATAGATACAATTCTTCGAGAGATGTGAGACTGTCCAAGCCTTCGATCGAAGTCAAGCGATTGCCTGGGAGAAGGGAATTCGAGTTTAGCGAAACTAGCGAAACTGGCACGAAGAGCTTCGAGAGCAGAATGTGAACTTACTTTGTATACTGAGTGTTCTCAAACCCGTCAATCCTTCAAGCCCTTCAATCTTTGTAATCTTGTTCTTGCCCAAAAACAAAGATTTCAGGTTCGCAGAAATCGGTAAATTCTCAATGGTCTGTGGATATTTCTCGCTATCGAGCTCAGCGACTTGCGACAGCTCGGACAAATAGGAGAAAGACGTACCCTGATTCGATTCCCACCATACTCGAGGTAAGTTAGATTGAGTCGATCTTTGACTCCTTCGATTTTCGAGAGCTTGTTTTGGATCAGGTAGAGATGGGTGAGGTTGGGGTAGGCGTAGGGGGACGAAGGAGAAGCGTCGTTGAGCGACGAGACTGAGCGAAGGAGGTTGAAGGAGAGATCGAGAGACCTGTGAACGACGAGTCAGCTCTGACGAAACCGAGAAGAATCAAAGATGAGCGTACGTGATTGAATCGAGACCTTCCAACCCTTTGACACTCTTCAGACTGTTATCGTACAGATCCAACTCCTCGAGTGCCCTCAAGTTACGTAACGGCCATACTGTCTCCTTGTCGGCTTCTCTCCGTCGTTCTTCGTAAGGGTATTCTGCTTCCTTCTTTGCCGCATCCTCATCGTCCAACTCGTCTTCATCTGGTTCGTCTCGATGTACGTCTGATGTTGTTGTGGAGGGGTCGGAAGTTGTGAGAGCGGTCGAAGGAGGAGCGGGAGGGAGAGGGAGGTAGGAAAGTGAAGTGAGGAGGTTTTGTCGAAGTGAAATTCGCTGTGAGCGCTCACTCCCTTAGCATCTCATCCAGAGCTAGAACCAGATGCTGGCAATAATCGCTCACCTCTACTTTCGTGAACCTTTGCAACTCCAACCCTCTGAGCGTTCTCAACCTCAAATGCGTCAACTCTAAATCCGTCGCATCGTCCGGTAGATCAGCCAAGATCTCTTCATTCTCTGCGATCGTTTCTCCTTCTACTACTTGATCTCCCTGCGAGGATGGACCGCCAAGAGGAGGACCCATGACGAGTTTCGCTTCACGTTTCTTTGAGTCTTCGAAATGACGTTCATCGAGTTTCAGGTTCGAGAAAGGTTCCTTCGATCCACCTTCCGAGACGTTCCCACCGTCTGATTCGGATGAATCACCGTCGTTTTCAGGGGGAATTGATGGGGCGGTGTTGTCGTCGGAGGGAGCTTCATTCGAGCTTATCGCGGCGGGTGTGTCGTTAGATGCCATTGTTGGTCTATTCTGGCGTGTGTTTGAAATCGAAGGAGTAGTGAGAGAGAGAGGAAGAAACTTCCTTAGAGTTTCATCAACATCTCGACTTTCTACCATCAACTCGATGAGCGCCGCATTGACGACCAGCTTGACAAGACGGATACGAACAAGCTCCACGCCTATCGCGAGAGCTTTCCGCCGATGTCCCGCTCAACCGGCGCTACTTTCTTCTTGGTCTCTTACCTCGACTCTTCCGGCCTCAGCAACACCACGGAACAGATCATTCACTACGACAGCGATAAATAGAGCTGCTGCTGTCCATAAGGTCACCGTGAGTCCGCCCTTCTCCGACTCCGTTCGACTCATTTTCGGCTCATTCATTTTCCTTCCCCTCTTCTCCCTCTTCCCGCTCATTAGAAAGGTACCGTGAGTCGCTCTTTCTGTATTCTTATTCACCCCGGCTTGGCTGATTCCGTCGTCTCCCGCTCCTTGCCCTTTTCTCGCTCTTTAGACCCCGCCAAATGTAAACCCTATGAATGCGATCCCTTCTCTTGAGAACTTTCCTCCAGAGCGGATCCGTAACTTCGCTGTTGTGGCACATATCGACGCTGGGAAGAGTACGTTGTCCCATCGACGCCTTGAGTCTTTTGCGATGCCTTGAGCCTTTTGATCTTGCGGAATTTCGCTAATTCTTTCTGTTTTCCTTTTCCTTTTCTTTCCGAGAGCAGGTACACTCTCAGACAGAATGCTAGAGATGACCGGAACAATACCCCCCGCCGTCAAAGACCTTCGTCATTCTACCGGAGCTCCTCCCTCCCCGTCAGATGAAGCGAAAAACGAGCAAGTCCTCGACACGCTCAAAGTCGAACGAGAACGAGGAATCACGGTCCGGGCTCAATCCGCGACGATGTTCTATACCCACAAAGCGGATGGTGAAACGTATATGTTGAATCTGTTGGATACGCCGGGACATGCAGATTTCTCAAGTGAGCTGATGAGGAGTTTGTTACCGAGTCAAGGGGCTCTGTTGCTGGTGGATGCGGGACAAGGGATTCAGGCTCAAACACTAAGTGTACTGGATGAGGCGATGAAGAGGAAGTTGACCGTCGTCGGTGCAGGTAAGCACTCTTCCTTCCTCTCGTTTTCAGGACTCTTTGCTGAACGCTTCGCTCGTCTAGTGAATAAATGGGATCTAGTAAAAGACGACGGACGCGGAGAAGCCGCCGTCCGAGAACTGTCCGATCTCCTCGGTTGTCAAGAATCCGAAATCCTACGATTGAGCGCGAAAACGGGTTTAGGAGTCGAATCGGTTCTCGACGCCGTGATCGAACGGATACCTCCTCCACCTCCGGTCAAACTCGATGGAGTCGAACCGTTACAGGCGTTGGTGTTTGATAGTTATTATGATTCGTTTAGGGGAGTCGTTAGTCTGTGTTCGGTTTTCCAGGGGGAAGTCAAAAAAGGTGAGTCCAATTCGACACTCGATAAAGCTACTTCTCTGATGTCCTCCGAGTCTCCTAGGCGACTCAATCACTTCGACAACAAGCGGCAACTCGTACACCGTTCTCGATTTGGGAATCCTGTCACCTCGAGAAATCTCCATCGCTGATCGACCAGAACCTGCCGGACGAGTTCTTCGAAAGGGTATGGTAGGATGGATCGTCTGTGGTATGAAGGAGGTCAAGGACGGTGCGTTCGATTTTCCTCTGAGTCGCTCAAATCGACGGAGACTGAGGAACTCGAAAATCACGCACAGCGTATCTGGGAGACACGTTCCATCATACGAATTCTCCGATGCCTCCGCTCGAGTCGTTCAAGCCGCTCAAATCGATGGTATTTGCTGGGATTTACCCGCTCGATCCTGGAGGATTTACGAAACTCGAAGAAGCGATTCGACGTGTGAGCTCCCTTCTCTCTCCTCCGATGCCTGTCCGCTATTTCGACTGACTAAGTACATCGACAGTTGACTCTAACGGATCGATCAGTGACATCAAATCGAGAAAGTTCGACGTTCTTGGGTCAAGGGTTCCGATTGGGGTTTAACGGAAGTTTACACATGGACGTATTCCGACAACGATTAGAAGACGAATACGGGGAAGAAGTAATCGTTACTCGACCTCTCGTACCCGTCAAACGTGCGTCCTCTCTCTCGTCGAATCAGCTGACGAGATTATCTCGCTGATTTTGTGACTTTGGAGCACAGTGACGTACAAAGATGGTTCGCAGAAGACTATCGATAATCCGGCTGATTTCCCGGATCCTGGTGGATTGTTGAAGGTAGCGGAGGTACAGGAACCGATGATTCGTGCGACGATCGTCGCTCCTGATGAGTGGGTTTTGTTCCAGTTCCCAGTCTCTGATCATTTTCGACTGAGCTGAAGACGCTCACCTACAGATACACTGGAGCTATCATCAACCTTTGTACAGTATGTGCTCCATTCACTCTCGACTGATGGCTCGAGGCTGATCTCGCAAGTTCGATGTTCCAGTCTCATCGAGGTATCCCTCTCTCGCACACCTACTTATCCTCCAGTCCGACCTCCGTCTCCTCCGAAACCTCGACCGCCCTGAAACCCCGCATCACTCTCCTCTACTCCCTCCCCCTCTCTTCAATCATCACGACGTTCCATTCAACTCTCAAATCGATCACTTCCGGGTTCGCTTCGTTCGATTACGAAGAAGCTCCTTACGAACCTTCTGATCTCTGTCGAATGAACATCTTGGTGAATGGTCAGAAAGTAGATGCGTTGTGTACGGTCGTTCATAGGAGTCAGGTACAACAGGAAGGGAGGGATTGGGCGAAGAGATTGAGGGATGTTATTCCGAGGCAGCAGTATGAGGTCAGTCGAGACTGTTGAGGTCTATCTGTAGCCTCTGGCTGACAGCGAGCTGATTCTGTTCTCGATTGCTCGTTCGAAATAGGTTATTATTCAAGCTGCAGTCGGATCGAGTATTATTTGTCGAGAACGGTGAGTCTCTCACGCTGTCAGTACATCTGGCAGATAACTCATTGTATTGCCATGCGATTCTCACAGTGTTGCACCATTCAAGAAAGACGTGACGGCGAAACTTTACGGAGGAGATGTGACTCGAAAGGTAAGCTACCTATTCTCGCTCTTCCAACTAAAGCTCTTGTACTTACTCACTCTCTTTTCGACTCGGTAGATGAAACTCCTCGCGAAGCAAAAGACTGGTAAAGCTCGACTGAAGGAACGCAGCATGTGAGTCAATCCTCCCTCCCTCCTTCGACTCTCCTTCAGCAATCTGTAACTGACACTCTTATCGATTCGATGATCGCAGTGGACGAGTGACGATCCCTACTGAAGCGTTCTTTAGCGTGTTGGGGGGTCAGGAGAGTAAGAGGAAGGGACAAGGGGCTGAGAAGAAGAAGAAAGATTAGGGAGGGAAGGAGAGGACGTCGTTTGAGGAGCATGCATCGCAACGGGAATCCATCGCATTTCGCAGTCATCCACAAGACTGTCTGTCTTCCTACGATCCTAAGCAGCGCCTTCGGCCGTCGCGACCAGCGCTCGAATAGGATTGGGTCGAGCGAACGAAGGAAGCGTCGTGTGATAGAGGCCGGTCACTCCAGAGCTTATAAGACGCCATGAAGTCAGCGTGCTTCCGCTCCAGAACTCTGATAGAGGACGCGAAGCTTGAAGCCTCTGCGAAGAACTTCCTGACAAGCTTCGTTCAACTTTCGACTTCCCTACTCCAACTCTTCTCTGTACTACCGACTCTGAGCAAGTCGAACACACTTACAAAACTCTACTGAACCCACTCGTTCGCCCTGCCCGTCCATCGTTCCACCTCCAAGTCGTTTCATCATCCCCTCTCGGATATCGGCTCCTTCCTGTTCTTCAACAACCTTCCAGAGCTAGCGAGTGACCATGGCCAAGTCATCGAACCCGGTAGATGCTCACAGGAAAGCACAACGAGCGAAAGAGCTCAAGAAGAACAAACAGAATCGATCGAAAGTGAGAGAGATCTCTACCGTCAAGAAGGATACTAGACGTGAGTTCGTTCATCGTAGCACTGAGGCGTTGAGGCTGATAAGTGCGCGGTGAGGATTTCATCAGCTCTCGAGCAAGAGATCCGACAGTTGAGCGGGAAAGGGAATCTCTCGAAACAGGACAAGGATCAATTGGCGAGTTTGAGAGCAGAGGTAGCTAGGATTGACCAGGCCAAATCAGAATGTGAGCATCTACTCTCTATCAGCTCTCGTTGCGCAGAAGAGCTGAGCCAAGCGAGGTGCCTCATAGATGTTGAGGCTCACCCCGAACATCGCAAATTCGTCTTCCCTGAGCGACCATCCGATCAATCAGAAGGTGCAGGACAAGGAGACGAACCGAAAGGATTGTACGACAAGAATGGGAGGTTGAAACATCCCGAGAGGAGCGTTTATTTCGATCCGGTTTTCAATCCGTTTGGAGCGCCGCCTCCGGGGATGCCCTATCGAGAGAAGCGTACGTCTTCTTTCGGTCTCGAAGTCATCTGTATGAAGCGCTGACTTAGAGTTGGAAGAGGTGTACAGCGGAGTTTGCGTTGCAACGGTTAGGAATTCCAACGCCTGAAGAAATGGCTGCTTTCAATCCAGTCGTTCCCGAAGGTGGGTCGACTCTTCATATCAGTAACTGAATGCGTTACTGAGTGTGATGGTTGTGGCTCTCAGGTTCTGACGACGAGGAAGAGGAAGAGGATTCAGATGAAGACGATATCGAAATGCCTGCGGGTCCTCCTCCGAAGAATGGAGAGTCAGAAGACTCGGACTCCTCAGACGATGATGACGATATCCCTCTACCTCCTGGTCCTCCGCCCCCAAAAGTTGCAGGTGCGTCGAACGAATTGAATCGCAGTTGAAACTTGACAGGAAACTAACTCATTCTTCGATCCGTACAGAACCCGTCGCCACTTCTTCTTCTCGCGTACACATTACTCGACCGAGTCAACCTCGTCCTCGAGCTCAACCGCACCCTCCACATCCCCACGCCTTGCCTTCCCGACCAGCTTTCCTCCCTCCTCCTCCGAATGCTCCCACCGGACCTCGGAATCCCCATCATTTACCTTCTCGCCCTCCACCTCCATCACAACACATGTCAGACCCCATGTCACTTGGCGAGTCGGGACCTCAACGAGCTTACCAACAAGGATCCGGTCCGATCGGACCTCAATTCCCTGCGGGTCCTCCTCCTTCCCAGTCTTCTTCCGCGACTATCTCGGCAGGACCATCTCCTTTCCTCCCTATTGGTGCCCCAAGCGCCTCCGCTTCAGCCTCCTCGTCTAGCGCAACAATTTCAGCTGCACCTCAATTACGAGACTTGAAGAAAGAAGCAACGGCGTTCTTACCCGCCGCGATGAGGAAGAAACAACAAGCCGCGAAAGCGAAACTTGATCGAGTTGGATTGAGTAAAGTCGATGCCGCTCGTACGGGCACGGAAGGAGAAGAGACTGGGGGCGAGCAGGAACAGGGTTTCGAAAGAGGTCCGAGTTTGATGGAAAGTTTGAAGGCGAAAGGAGTGGGAGCGGGTGGCGGGTTGGGGGGATCGTTACCGCCGCCGAAGGGGAAGAAAGGGGATGAAGATTACAGGAAATTCGAGGAGGATATGGCGGAATTCCTTTGATGAAAGTGATCTCGATCTTTTCTCTCTCTTCCCGCAAGGACGGCTCAGCGGTGAGTATTCGTATAGTTACAACAAGAGTAGTTCACTAGGTCTATGAACGACGTCGACTCGACCGACGAGGGTGACTGTGAGTAGCTCGACTCAAAACCATCTTCCTTCGCTCCTTCTCTCTCTTTCTCGCTTCCTTCTCCCTCGTTTTACGCTCTCTCTCGATTCGATGAGCCTCGTCCCTCTCCGCCTTCTTCCTTTCTGCCGAAGCCCGTTTTCTCGCCTTTTCCAACCTCTTCTGATCTTTTCTTTCCCTTCGTGCCCGACCCAACCTCTCCCTCTCGCGCGATTGTTCTTGTCTCTTTTCCTCTTTCAGTCGGCTTAGTTGGTCGCGGGCTTTCGACTCCCTTGCCTCTCGCTCTTTCCGGACATTCCCGCGGTGAACCTCGACCTCCTCCTCCGTTTTGAGATTTTCGAGTTTCTTGAGTCTAGCCGTCTCCTCTCGCCTTCGAGTAACTTCTTCATCTTGTAATCTCGACTCGAGAACTTCAACCTCCCTACTATGCCTCAACGCGTCTCGCTCTTTTCTCAAGTTCCCGACTCGCTCTTTCTCCTCCGCGACCCTTCTCTCACGAGCTCTAGCTTTCTCCTCCCTCTGGTCCAACTTTTCTCTCTTTTTCCGGTCGAACAACCCGCGGTACTTCTCTTTGAATCGTTTCTTCTCGTCCCTGACTTCCTCGACTCTCTCTGAGTGATGACGATGTTCTCTTTCGGCCTTCTCGTGCTTCTCTTCGGCAGCCCTGAGTTTGTCCTGCGTCGATTCGTAGCGAGGATCAGAAGGATCGAGGGACGAGAGTCGGGAACGATGTTTTGCGACGTCGGCGGCGTGGTTTTTACGAGTTTGGTCAGAGTGTTTGTGGCGGGAACGGTGGTGATGAAGGAGGTCGGAGAGGGCGCGATGATCTACGACGGCCTAGCAAGTCAGCACAAAACCACTGAGGAGAAGAACCAAAAAGTCGACTTACGACGAATCGCGAGCAATTCTTTAGAATCAGAATCGCTACCCGGTGAAACTTCGGCCGTCGAAAGAAGATGGCGAGAATCTGAACCGAGATCCTAGTCAGCTTCGGATCGTTTCGATTTGCGTCGAAAAAGACTCACGCTCTACTTTTCTTTCCCGATACTCTTGCCTCGACGACGAGTGAATTTCTTGAGCAGCTTCAAGCTTGTTCCGTTCCTCGCGAAGAGAAGTCGCAGTCCTTTCCTCCAAGAAGACGTTGTGTTCGTCGAGAGCGCGACGAAGAGAATTTTGAGCCGCCTTGACTGAGCTTTGACTATCTTCGAGCTTGGCTTGAGAGACGGCTAGCCCTTGGTTGTGATCTGCGTATGAGAGGTACATTTGTCAACGGAAGCCGAACTTGCAGGGGGAGACACGCACTGACCTGCCGTCGAGTCGAGGCGGTCGAGATATTGAGCGAATTCAGAATGTTTCTTCTCCAGTTTCGAGGTTTGTGCGGCCTCAAGATATTGTCGAGAAGCGAGGAAGAGTCGATGGAGATGGCTTTCGAGTCGGGAAGCGGCGATGTGGTCTGTTCTCGAATCAAAGTCAGCGCGAATCGAGGGAGAATGTAAACAGATGGTGAATGTAGACAGAAGTGGCTCACGTTCGAGTCGGTTCGCCTCCTCAGACTTCGACGGGTCAGGGTCTGAAGTGTGCGATGCAGGGAGTTAGCGACCGGATGAGGACTAACGAAGAGGAAAGGAGAGACCGAAGCTCACGATGAAAAGCAATCTTGTCCTTGAGAAGTTGACTTTCTCGAAGGGTTTCCTCGTGTCGAGATCGTGAGTCCTCTAGAGCTTTATGAGCAGCTTTGAGGTCCTCATCTGAGGTACTCGAGTCCTTCTTCGAACGGTCGAGGAGTTCACGGCTTGTTTCAAGATTGAGCTTCGTGTGATGCTGCAAAAGCTTTGCGACTGCAAGTTGTTGTTCTCGATCTGGGTCGAAGCGGAACGCGTTAACTCGTATCCCGACAAGAACAGACGAAGCGAGAGTTTTTCACCGAGATCTTTCCGAGCGATTCTTTCCTTTTCGATTGCCTCGTCGTGCGATTGTGCTGCTTGTTCGAAAGCTTCTCGAAGCTTATCGTCAAGAGGATACTCTGCCAAGCGACGTCGAGCTTTATCGAGTTCCGACCGACGCGAGTGAAGAAGGAGAGAAACGGCCAAGTGGTGTTGTTCGATGTGCTCCTCCAGCTTCCGATGTGCTTCTTCCGTGGGGTTCTTCTTGAGGAGGGATCGGAGAGAGTCGATCTGGGCTTTGTGATGAGAGGCGAGTCTTTCGGCGGCTTCTTCGACTGCAATTCGAGAGCAAGTCAGTTTCCGTCGACGAGATCTTGACGAGATGAAGAATCGTACGAGCTTGCGGGGGTTGCTTGGAGTCGGGGTCTGCGGGAGAGAAAAGAAAGCACAGAGCCGAATTAGCGAAAGGTGACTCGGTTCATGAGAGATGATTGAAGCGAACCTTCGAGAATACGTCGATCTTGAGCGCGCTCATGCTCTGCTACTTCGTTCGAGTGTCGAGCGATAGCTTCGTCGAGAGCCGTTCGAGCGATTGCGAGATCAGAATCGGTCGCTTTTCCGAGCAAGTATCGACGGGAGGTTTCCTCGAGGTGCTGACGATGTCTTTCCAATTCATCTGCCGCAAGCTCTGCCGAGTATTGGGCGGATTCGACACGTTCTTGATGAGCTAGGAGTCGAAAGATCGTCAGCGAAGGATTTGTTGGTCAAAGCACGACCAGAACTCACAAAGATGTCGTTCCGTTTCTCTCTCGCGCTCTTCCGCTCTCCCCAACTCCGCTTCAGCATCTTCGAGTCTCCGGCGAGCGTCGCGAATATCGAAGGAGTTTCCAGACTTTTCAGCTTGGGCGAGAAGAATTCGTCGTTCCGCGACAGCGACTTGCGATGAGTGACGTTGGTGAACGGCGTGGAGATGCTCCTCCAATGCGCGAGTGTAAGGCTCGGAGATGGAGTGGGAGTCTACAACCAGTCAGAAACAGTGTCAGCTCGAGACGAAAGAAAGTGAGGGCGAGGGAAATCATAGACTAACGGGAAAGTTCAGCTTCGGGAGAAGAGATATCTCGTAGGCGAGTCTCTGCTTCTTCCAGATGAGCTCGAGCGATTCTCTGTCTTTCCAGAGCGGAGCGAAGTCGGTCCCGAGCTTGACGGATCTGAGTCGGGTCACCCTCACGTTCGCAGTCGGCAAGGTGGGTCTTCGCTCGTTCCACTTCTCGATCAGCACGTTGGGGTTCGTGAACCGCGGAGAGATGTTCTGTAGATTCCCACGTGGTCAACATCAACGGGAGGTAGCGACTTCGAAAAGGAAGAAACTGACGTTTGACGGCTGCTTCGTGAATTTCCTCTTCAGAAGCTTCAGGATCATCGAGGAGGTAGGCATGAGAATTGGGCTGATCCGAATGATGGTCGTGTCCGTGCTGGAGAGCAGAGTCATGTTTGGCTTGTGCGAGTTCGAGAGCCAAACGATTTTCTTCGCTGTTGTGCAGTCGGAGTGCCGCGTGAGCTTCCTCGAGATCGGTTGCGGTGAGTTCTTGAAAGCTTGATAAGTAGCGATGATAGTCTTCTGAGCTGATCTTGAGGTCGTCCGCACTCGGTAATGGAGTGAGGGGTCGACTTTGATGCTCTTCGATTCTGCGTAGGGCGTGAACGGCTTCGAAGATCTCGTGGACAGCTCGTTCTTGTCGGGTATCGGAGACGTGAGACATCGAGTGTAGAACGTGCAAGTGTTCGAGAGAGTCGTGGTATCGGCGAGAGGCCTCTGCAGGAACGAACCAAGTTTCAGTCTGTGCTGACGAGAGAGCCGAATAGCGTTCACGAACCGTCGTATTCGGCTTCTCGTAAGTGTTTCTGGTCGCGGACTGGAAGACAGAGACCGTCAGCTCACTACCCGTGAGGCGAAGACCGCAAGAAAGAACTCACGTCGAAGAATACTTGGATGAATCCCGTGCCTAACGATTGGCGGTTCCTCTTCTTCTTCTTCTTCTTCCTCCCCTCCGTATATGTCTTCAGGGTACGTCTCGTATCTTTCGGAAGGTTCATACGATTCCCGTTCGTCGGGGTACCGTTCATTTTCTCCATAATTCCCTTCTAATGACCCGTAATCTTCTCCTAATCCTCCGTTCCCGTATCCTTCTCGACCATCGTATGCTCCTCCCTGATCGTACGGATCGTTACCGCCAAAACTGTCATAGTTGTCCATTGTCGTCGGTTCTTCCCCTCGACTTTCGAACCCTGAATAATCGTTACCTCCCATCCCCATATCTCCCAGATCTCTTGATCCTCTGTTTCCGTCTCCGTAGCTCGAGAAGTCGTCTGCCGGATAAGAACCACCGTTTCCTCCTCCGTAGTCGTCGCCGATTCCTCCGAGATTTCTCCCTTGGTCACCTTGGTCGAAATTGTCGCCTCCATACGAGCCGGCTCCGGAATCATTGTACTCGTCCCTACCACCGAAGTCGTCGTTACCTGCGTCTAAATCCGGATCGAGGCCTATGGAGCAAAGAGTCAGAGAGAACGAAAATGGTGCAAAAACCTGATTCGAGGAACTCACCTTTCGATTGATACGCGTCTTGCTCAGTGTCCGATAGAGAGGAGGGATCGTTGTCGTTGCCGTACGCCGGATTTTGCTCGTTCTGCGATAATTGATCGAAATCCTTCTCGTCGTCTCCGTCGAATCGATTCGTCGAGCTTTGCTCCTCTTCTCCTTCTTTCGGCGAGAAATCGTCGACATCCGAGTCTTCCGGGTCACGATCTCCTCTGAGCGAGTCGGATTCATTTGCGTAGTCTTGACCCTGAGGCTGAGCTTCCGTCGAAGGGTATTTCGAGTCTTCGTTTGAGAGCGAATCGGAACCTTGAGGGAAGTTTTCTTCGTCCGAGAGAGATCCAGGGTCGACGGCCGGAGAACCATGCTGTTGATCCAGGGGATCTGTCTCGTTACCGGAGTGGTCGTCTCGTTCGTCTTCTTCAATCGGCCCGCGACTTCTCCCGGGAAGCGATTCTTTAGTGCTATCAAATATTTCGTCCTCTGAATCTGTATGCGCATTGGTCGAAGGGGTATCTGGTCGTTCGTCTCGTCCCGACTCGGGCGAGGGAGGTCGAGAGAAGGAACTGGAATCGTAAGGATCTTTCGTTCGATTGTTTTCGTCGAAATCTTCCCTTTCGTTGTCATCTGGCGAGTATCGATTCGAGGCAGCGTAAGGAGCTGCAGCCGCTACGATGGAACGATCTGTTGCAGGAGCGGGTGTCAGCACACGAGCAAGTCGAGTAGGTGCAAAATGTACTCACCTCGATTCTTCGTGTCTTCGTCAGTCGAAGGCTCGACCTCTTCCTCCCCTTCACTGAACTCCCGCTCTCTGTCTCTCCTCTTGTCTTGATTGTCGAATCGTCGATCGTCGTCGGAATCGGTTTCGGTTTGGTAGCCTTCGTTCGAGTCCTCAGTTCCAACTTCGCTCGAAGTTTCCTCCGCTTCGGGATTGTATCGACCCTGAGGGGGAGTAGCAGTTTTGACTCGAGATCGAGAAGCTGGACGATAAAGACCTGAAGCTAGATTCGAGGTGAGAGGGCAGTGAGCAACCGAGGCAGCTAACGAAAACTTCAAGAAGAAAACTCACCTTGTGTATTTTCGTCCTCGTCCGTGGGATCTCGATCAGAGTCGTACCCTTCGTCCTCATCGGTGTTCTGATAGTGATCGTGAACTTCTTTTTCCGGGAAATCGCTGTCTAACGCGAATGAGGCTGATTGACGTTCAGGCTTGACATCGTTTCGAGATTCCGAGAAAGATCGATACGAGGAGCTGTTCTCGTTGTCGCGCTCCGATGGCCACCTGACAGGTTCTTGTGGCTCGGAATCGGTAGACTGAGCGTAGACGTCGTCTGTCTCGTCGTGGTCTTCTCGTTTTCGATCTCGATACGAAGTCGGTTGTTCAGGCTCGAAGGGACGGGAAGTTGAATCGCCAAAGTCTCCCACCGGTGCTCGACTAGATTCATATCGATCGGTGTATGTCTGCTTCGGGATCTGCTTGGAATTGTCATCCGTCGAGTAGTCGCTACCAGTTTCCGAAGGTGAAGGAGGAACGGGCGAACGTTCCGAGTTTTGACGATTCGAGTAGCTTGAATCTTCTCGCTGAGCGTCGTCGCGCCGATCCGAGGGTATGCGAGGTCTATATGCCTCCTGTGATTGCGATTGAACGGTGGCGAAAGGCTCTCGAGGTTCGCTAAAGCCTTCGTCCTCCTCAGAGTCGGTGCCGGTCTCCTGTTCCCTGTCCCGTTCGGTTTCTCCCTGTCTCGGTTGGTTGTCCTCTCGTTCCCGACGACGTTGAGCTGCGTAAGGAGTCGTCTGAGTCTCCTCCTCTTGCGTGAAATCGTCTGGATCCGGTTCATCTCTTCTCCCTCTTCCTCGGACCGTATCGAAGTCGTTGGGTGGATAAGACTCAGCTTCATCAATATCGTCGTCTCTGCTGCGAGAGAGTCTACCTCTCGACGCCGGCTCGTGGTCCTGCTCGTCCGAATAGACTCCGTATGGTTTTCGTTCTTCTCCTCCCCCTCCTCCCGGTACCGACGCGTCAGATATATACCGTGAACGCTCTTCAGGATCGTTCTCCTCCGTGTTGTAGGTTCTCGTCGTAGGGACGGAAGGAGTGATTTGGGATTGACGAGAGCGAGATGGACGATTGTCGAACTCAGAAGAAGAGGGAGGATCCGTCGATGCATCGGAGTCGGAGTTGGAGTATTCTGGTTCCTCACGGCGTTGAGCTTCTCGCGAGTCGAGATGGGAGTCGGTGGAAGGGATGCGTTGATGAGGGAAGGAAGGTTGAGAACCGCGCAATTTCTCTGTGAGGCGAGGTTCGCGTGGGATGGAGTCGGTCGGGTAGGCGCGACGTGAGAGCGGGGCATCGTGTGATTCCAGATCATCGTGTTCCTCGGGGGCAAGGATCGAGTCTCGAAAGGAAGTCGTTACGGTCGGGGAGGGAGGGTCGACGGGAGGAATGAATGCGGGAGGAGGTCGAGAGCGAGACTGTTCGACGGGCTCAGGAGTATTCGATCGATACCTCCTGGACGAATTCGGCGGGCGGCGAATTGGTCCATCGGTTCCTCGTGACGAAATCTCCTCAGGTCGTTCGTCTTCGCTCGTCGATGGGTCTTCTCCTGACGGTGGAGGTGTTTGCTCGTAGTTTGACTCCTCTTCCGGTTCTGTGAGCGACTGTGCTCGCTTTCGACGAACAGTGGCTGAACGAGGGCGATCTCGCGGATCACCTCGAATCGATCGTGACTCCTCCTCCGTTTCCTCCGGCATCGTCGAAGCTTCCGAGTGATCGGTATCGTCGTCTTCATGCGAGACTTGAATAGTCGAAGGCCGTTCTCGATAACGACGAGTCTCCGGATCTCTTTGAGGGGTAGGTCGAGGAAGATTGAAAGTTTGCTGTTCTTGACGAGTCTCGGGTGGTCCTCCTCCTCCTCTCCCTTCATCTCCTCTTTCGTCTCTCGTCACACTACGTCTCCTTCCGCCATACTCCGACGCTTGCGATCGTTCCTCCGGGAGTTCTCTCGTCTCTTCGATTTCATCGTCGGAAAACGACGAAGCGTTCTCATCGAGGCCGTTTCTGGGTGTGTTGAGAGACTGTGTAGGCGGAAGTCGTCGAGTGTCCAGATCAATAGGTCGCTGAGTCTCAGGTCGAGGAGGGCTTTCTTCCTGTTCGAGTTGTCTCGGAGGCGGATTTCCATCGACGGTTCGAGGTGCTGATTGAGCCTGGAAAGATCGTGGACGTTCTCGAGCAGGAGGCGGAGGATAGTATTCCCAGTGAGACGGTGGAGGATCTCGAGCGCCGGAAATCGCGGGACGAAGAGGGTGAGGCTGAGACTGAGAATGAGTGGAATGATCGGTTTCTTCAGAGTCGGTCGAGGGAGCAGGGGACTCGTCTGCTTCTTCCGGTATCGTGGAGCGATACGTTCGTTGGTCCGAGGGCCGAGCTGGAGAAGACTGTTGGAAGGAAGAAGGAGTCGAGCGGGATTCGAAGACGTGATCTGGTTCAGCTCGATTTCGGGGTCGACGGACTTCTCGAGGGGTCGCTAGCGGCTCTTGGTCCTCCCTCTCGGGCGAGGAAGGTGGTTCGGATCCGTCTTCCGGGTCCTCAGGCGTTTGAGAACGACGAGTTGAAATTTGTCGAGAAGGATTTGTCGAATCGTTCTGTTCCCTATCGTCCCTATTGTCGGCTATCGATCGTCGGTGTGAGAAGCGATTGCCTTGAGAGTCTCGTGACGGAGGAAGCATCGGAGGAGCAGGAAAGTCTGGTTGCTGGAATGAAGGAGGAGCAGGGGAAGTGTCGGATTCTTGTACAGGAGCCGAATGTTGTCGCATCCATTCGAGGTTCGCTTTCTGCTGATCTGTCGATGAGATCGGTACTGCTGAAACCGGTTGCTGAGCAGGGAAATCGCCAGGGTCAGGGTCTGTGATGATGATCCGCTTGATTCAGCTGTTTTCCCAAGTCCCATGAATCAGCGGTCAAGAATCACCTTGACCCACTCCTGTTCCGTCGTACGGCTCCCACCCGTCTCTTCTACCTCCTTCATGGCGAAAAGCATGGTGAAACTTGTCCTCGACCGTGTGAACGAAACCTCTCAAGATTCCTGTTGAACTCCTTTCCTCTCCGTCGACTTCGAACTCCTCTGGACGGTGGTGGTGATGATGGTGGAAGGGATTGTGCGAGAGCCTTCGATATGTTCTCGTTGTGTGGGTCGAGTCCGGATCAGACTCCATGGCCTAGAGAGAGAGAGAGAGAGAGAGAGAGGGAACGAGGAGATTGTTAGCGGAAACATAAGGCTTGTAGAGGTACGATGGAGACTCACAGCGGCGGGAGGGTTAGCCAAAGAGATCACAGAGACTGTCGAGGTTGCTGTGAGTTGGTTCAGGTGGTCACGGACCCAGAGAAGGAGCCAGAAGAGAGGGCTCGAGTGTCAAGTCGCACCGCGGAGACCGGCCGGAGCTGTTCGTGCGCTGCTGATCCATCTCTCGTCACTCCAGTCGGTTGCTAGAGCACATCTGAGCCAGTCGAAGAGCAAGTCATACCGTTGCAGCTTGGAAAGGGAGGGGAGAGTCGAGCTAGTGAAGTCAGAGGGAGGATCGTGTCGCGGGAGTTCTGGCGCGTCTACAATAGGTCGTAAGCTTGATCATAAGGCCTTCCAGAGTGTTTGTAAGCTTGTATCGACCCAAGCGGAGTAAAGAGATGAAGAAATCGCGTTCAGTGACTTCTCTCTCTCTCTTTCTCCCGAACCCTTCACTCGCTTGACTCGACTCCTCCCAGGAGATGCCTCCCTTACCCGATACTCATCCGGACGGGGATCCCTTCGCGGAACAAGACGCCCTGAAACACAACAATTCGATGCTTGGGAAACTCGAACGCAACGCTATACTCGAAGCTAAACGCAATGGACTCGACGAACATGGACAACAACTACCAGGATCATCATCATCGAATGGGAATAAGAGTAAGAGTACTACGGTGAGGGAAGGACCGGATGGGAGGGAGATTGTGGTGGTTGATAGTTCGGATGAAGAGTTACCGCTCTCTGAAGGGGAGGCGCAAGCTACGGAAGGGGAAGAGGATGAACCGGATACGGAAGAAGAGGATGACCAAGAGGGAGAAGGGGAAGGTGGGACTTCGGGGGAAGACGATCAGTCGGGAATCGAGGGAGAAGAGGGTTCGACGAGTAGGGCCAAACGCGGAGAAGGAGAGGAGGAAGAGGATGACGAGGATGATTCGGAAGAAGATGATTCAGAGGAAGATACGGCTTCTTCAATTGGAACGGGAGAACAAGAACGAGAAGGGGATGAAAATGGAGATGTTTCAATGGTCGACGCTCAAGGGGATGATCCTACGAAACCTAAATCGCCTATCAAAGCTTCGACTTCGAATGGAGGAGGAGGAGCTACTACCACTGAAGGAGGAGAAACCGCGAATGGGAGTCCCAAAAAAGAGAAAAAGAAACGTCGTCGACGAGCCGCGAATCGTTCTCCTTCCCCTCCACCTCTCGAACCAAAGAAACCTCCCCCTACCGTACGACTCGAAGTTACTCTCCCCGCTCGCAACGCCTCTAGCGACACTCCTCAATACAACGTCATTCAAATGGCGAAAGATGCTGGAATTTTACCGAATGATGAGATTGCGAAACCGAAAGATGCGACGAACGGTGGGGGAGGGGAAGAAAGTGAAAGTGATGGACAAGGTGGAAGGAGGAAGAAGGACAAAGGAAAGGCGAAAGCTGAAGGAGATAACGAAGCTGGTCCTCCAGTGAGCTCAATTTTCTCGTTTCTGAACCAGCTAGTATCATTTATTGACGATCTCTCCAGCCAAAGAAACGTAAACGTGGACCTAATGTCATCGTCGGTCGATTCGGTGGATACGATACGGAAGATCCATTCGTCGACGATACTGAACTCGCTCTCTACGAAGTGAGTTTTGCTCTTCTTTTCTTCGACACTCGAACTGGGTACTGACTGGGATTCGTTCAGCCCCGTCACTACCATCGTCCGAAACGAGAGGGTTACTTTGTTTGTATTGGCGATGTCGATTTGGCACCGAAACGAGGAGGAGGAGGGGGAGGAGGAGCGAAACGTTCACGCCCTTCTGCCTCAGCGGCTGGAACGAAGAAAGTCGTCATTGGTGCCGATGGGAAGAAGAGTACGTTTTCATGCTCTCATGTCATGCGAGGAACCATCAAAATGACTGACTGAACTCGTTTTCCTTTTTCCTTTCGCAGTCGTTATCGAAACTCCTCAAGCTGGATCATCGTCAGGAAAGATTGAAACTCCGTTCGGTACGACGACTGGAGGTGTTCCGACATTTGGAAGCGAACCACCGAAACCGGCGAGACAACCAGGAGAATTCTCGCAAGAAATGGAAGAGAATTTCGAAATGCTCAAAACTGAATCTGAAAAAGGTCAGTCTCACCTCGACCACTCTCCCCTCCTCTCTTCGAGTGTACGTATTACTGATGAGGAACTGGACGTTGTTGGTGTTCGAATAGAAAAATACGAAGTGAAAAACAAATTCCCCCCTCATCTGAAAGAACTTCTTACCTCAGTCGCCTACCGAGCCCTCGAACTAAACGAATACGACGACCATTTCTTCTCTCGACTCCCTTCCATCTTCCCCTACAACAAATTCACCTTGACAAAACTCGTCAAACGTGAAGTGTTCCCGAAACGAATCAACGATTTGACGAAGAAACAAGAAGATTGTTTCGAATTGTTGAGGGAAGGGATCGAGGAATCTTATGATGAACAAAAGAAGGAGTTTGAAGAGATTCATCAGGAATGGTCGAGGGAGAAGGAGAATGGTGGTGCTGGTGCTGGTGCGATGAAAGTCGATGGAAGTTCGGTTCCTTCGACTCCGGCGGCGGCGGCGGCGAATGTTCCCACGATTCCGGTCTTTGGAGCTCCGGCGATCTCGACGACGACTGGTACGCCGGGTGCGGATGATTCTCCTGCTCCCGCAACGGATGGTGCTGCTGCAGACGAAGACAAAGAACGTGAGTCTACTCGGAACTTCTCCTTTTTAGATTGGAGATTTGACGAACAGATCACTCGATTGTAGCCAAATTCAAGTTCAAATTCAACGATACTTTACGTTCAGCTCTCTACTGGGCTGCCGATCACGAAGATACGAAATCGGGTCTCATCGAAGAGAAACAGTCAGTCTTTCCTTTCTCTCTTCTCTCGTTCTCTTCCCTTTTTTGAACGCTCGCTGATCCTCGTTCACGCGGAGTAGGAAATTGGAGAAATCAACGACTCGTGATCAAAACCCTGAAAAACCTCACAATCAGAAAACGGCTCGAAAAGTCATTTACGCAAAGGTGAGTTACCTAGCTTGCTCCCAATTCGGGCAGCACAGTACTAATCTCCCTCTCTCGCGCTCTTTTCCTCAGATGGCTGCTCTTTGGCCTGATAATGCGATGCAAACGAATCAAATCTCTCGTGAAAGTACGTCTACAACCGATTCTCAGTTTCTTCTCCTCGGATCTCGTTTCGGAAACTGACGAAGCCCCTTGTGGACGTTCACAGTCAGTAACTACAAGTTGAAACTCAAGAAATCTGGTGAAATTGAAGCTTGATGAGCTTAGCGAAAGGAAAGGAAAGAAAGAATAGTCGTTCTCGCTTGAAAATCTTCACCTCGAAGTGGTTTCGAAATGGTCTCGTTTTCGTTCTCGTTTTTTGTGGTCGTGTTGTGTCTAGTTCCTTTTGGTTGTGCTCGTTCTCGCTCTCGTCTCGTCTCGCGTCTCTCTCTCTCTCGTTACTTTGCAACGCACTTTTCCTACTCTCTCGAAATAGCGAGCTTGAGAGAAAGATGATGATGCTGAATATTCTTCTTTTTACAACCCGATAAGAACTGCGTACGGACAAAAAAACCGCTTGATCTACTACTGTACCCAAAGCCAGCCTTTTTAAGAGAGAGTGTAACCACCTGTGAACGTGCGATTTCTTCCTCAATCAGTGAAACGAAATCTCTGAGTGAAGAGAGAAAAGCAACGGACCGTCAACGAGGAAATCGGCACCGGTAGTGTAAGTACTAGCTCCGGAAGCGAGGTAAAGGAAAGCTCCCTTGAGTTCTTTAACGTGACCTTGACGACCTAGAACCGATTGACGGTGAACGGTCGAGAGAACTTCGGGGGCGGCTCCCATAGGGGTTTCGAAGAATCCAGGGGAGATCGTGTTGGCGCGAGCTGTGGGGCAATTCCGCTCACTAAGTCGGCGAATGAAAGACAGACTTTGAGAAGCGAGAACTACTCACCGAACATTCGCCAGTCACGAGCGAGAGATTTACAGAAGTGAAGGACACCAGCCTTTGAGGCGTTGTATGCCGATTGATCGAGAGGGATGTTTACGATGTGAGCGGAGATCGAAGTCGTAGCGATGAAAGATCCCGATCCTTGAGCTTCGAAGACGGGGCCGACGGCCTTCGCCGCGTAGAAGACAGAGTCGAGGTTGACCGCTTGGATCTTGCGCCATTCTTCGACAGAGAGTTCGTTGACTCGTCCAGATCCTCCCTGTGAGACAGAGAAACGTCATTAGTAGTGATTCTCGCTTCAACGAGGGGTACTTTTGATGTTTTCGACTCACGATGCCGGCCTGAATAGATCAAGAGAGTCAGTACAAAATTCATGCAGTGCATAGCTGTACAGAAAGTCGACTCACATTTGCGATGAAAACGTCGACCCTTCCAAAGTCGGCCTTTACATCTTGAACGAGTTTCGCAACTGCCTCGTACTCTGAAACGGCGCACTTGTATGCCTTGACCTTCGTTCCAAACTTCTTCGAGAGTTCCTCTGCTCGTTCGTCCATTCCTTTCGCGGAATTGTACACGAGCGCGACATCTCCTCCCGCTTCGGCGATCGCTTCAGCAGCGGCGAATCCGATTCCTCCAGATCCTCCAGTGACGATCGACGTTTTGCCTTTCATCGAGAACATCTCGAAGATGGAATCGGGGAGTTGAGGGATAGCGCGGGGGAGTCCGTCATCAGGGGAAGACATTTTGGCGACTGCTCGCGGGTGCGCGTTAGATGAGTGGGTCGTGAGTGTGAGGGAGGGGTGGAGAGCGGGATCAGCGAACGAGAGGGGAGGAGGAGAAGAGACAGAAAGTTCAGTGACGTATTCGAGGGGAAAGGGGAAGAGAACGAGAGGAAGGAGAGCACTTACGTTGATTGAGGGGTAAGGGTAAGGTAAGGGTAAGTGGAGGGTGTACTGGCAGACGAAAAGCGCGAAGGAAAGTGGAGAGAAGAAGAGAGAAAGCGAGAGATTCGCTGACCGACTTCTCTCGAAAAAAACTGGAGAAATTTCAAGTCGATCGATTTCAGCTGTCAGCTTCACCGTTTGTCGAAGTCGAATCTGAGCGACATCGGAAAGCGTCGTCGTCGTCGTCGAAAAAATAGTCTCTCGCAAGAGGAAAATCGAAGAGTGAGCTTAGCAGAGCTATTTAGGCAGAGGATGTACGTTTGTATGAGAGGCGTAGAGGTCAGGCAACCGACTGCTGTGACGAGGGAACGACAAGAAAGCACTCTGAACACGGAATCGAAAATTGCGCTCGGGTCAATCGAAAGGCTACAGAGGCTACGTCTTAGGTAGCAGCACAGATGTATAACTAGAGTGGTACATCAGGGACATCGGAGGGGGTATGAACAACGAGAGACTGTACAACACATAGAGAGAACTTGAAGTTACTTTGGAAAAGCACGAGGAAGAGCTCGTCGACGAGGGTAATCCAAGCGCTTCCCGACTGGGACACCGTCATCATACAGTAGTCGTTTACCTACGAGCCGCCTGTCGGTCCGCGACTATCATCTCAGCTCTCGCCAACGTCTCCCAAAACGCTTCATCCACATATCCGAGCGTCTCAGCCGTTCTCCTCATCTCTTCAATCCGTTTCACGTGCTGTTCGTTCTTCGTTCCCTTGCTTACGACGCCTGGTAAACTCCTGATACGAGGTTGGGGCGAAGAGTCCGGAGAAGGGGGAGGAGAAGGAGGAAGCGAAAAGGGCTGAGAGGGTACGAGTAAGCTTTGTAGGAGTCGAGAGGGGGATTTATCGTGAAGGTAGGAATGGAACGTGACGAATGCGTCGTAAGAAGGGAGCTCGAAGGGACCATGAACGGGTAGACGCAATTGATCGCGTGGGATCGGTTGCGAAATTTCTGTTTGAGAGTCGACGAGGGATAGGGAGGGAGCTAGTCGTGGGCATTCGAGAGCGTAGAAGATAGAATGGGCTGGGACGAGAAGACGAGTCGGGGAGGAAGGGGAAGGTGGAAAGGTGAAGGCGAGAAAGCAGTCGGGAGGGAACGGTGAGTGTTGTGAGACTTTTGAGGGATCGTAGGTGCAGATGTGGGTCGGTGGTGGAAGCGCATCGACGTTTTGAGACTCGGAAGGTGGAAGAGAGACGCAGTTGATCCCGGCGAGCAGCCTCGGAGCTGATAAGAAGAGAGAGAAGTCAGAAATTGCGCCTTTGTGAACAAAGCGTTATGAACGGAATGCATGCTCACCTAGGCGGGCAAGGACATTCGAAACGTAAGCTCGAGGAACCTTTTCCAGGAGCTGTTCCAGTGACATGTTGTCGAGCTCTTCTCCTCCGCTTCGCTCGTCCCGAATCGACTTTTTCGTCTTCAGGCTTTGTGTGGGTAGCATTCCGCAATTCGAGCGGTGATGACAACTCGGGAAGCACTGAGCTGTCGGTGGGGTTGAAAGGTACGTTGGTCCCGAGGGTGTAAGAGGGAGTCAAGAGTCGACGGACTCAAAAAGAGTTGAACTCAGCTCTGCAGTGAATACTTTCCGTGAGAATGCTTTTCCGGCGTTTCGCTATCCGCGTCAAACAGTGTGTTTCAATGAGGCGTCCCGCGCAAGGGTGCAATCAAAAGACTCGCAAACCGAGAGTGGAGGAGAACTCGACGAAATCTCTTTGTTCTCCTTTCGAGACTTTCTTCGATGGTTCGCATTCCGATCGGGTCGAGGCTCGTTCTCTGCTGCTCTGTTCTCCTTTTCATCCAGTCTCTGTCGATCCTTCGATTGCACGGGTTAGAAGGGACGTTGTCCAATCGGAGTCACTCCCAGTTTGAAGGGTTCGTTCGCAAACGCCAAAGTAATTCGCTTTGCTTTCTATCGGCGGAGTCGACGGTCAGATCCATGGGCGCAAACGGACCTCTCTGTGGGCGTGACACGGGTAGAGAAGGTGGTGGTCAAAGCTCGACTGCCTTCGAATCGCAGACGAATGTGCGAATGCCCTTGAAGACGAAGTTTACGACGTGCTTTCGACCCTTCGCGCAACTGCATAAATCTCCACTGTCCACGCTCGTAATCTATTGACGTAGAGAGAGTACTGTAGATTGTTCGTTATCGCAATTCTCTCGCGCGAGAGTCAATTTCGCAGATCCTGGAAACCTCCCTGATCAAGCTGCTCCCACGAGCCTCAGATTCAGTGCGTCAGCCCTGATGCTACAGAGCTCCAAGCGACAAACGGACCTCGGAAAGTGAATGGAAAATTCCCACTCCTTCAGCATTCGACGACTCCGAGTAACGTGGAGACTGCCTTCTAGTCCTTATTGTACCGGCTCAACCCTGTCGTGAGTTGAATAGATACGTCTCCATTCTACCACGGGAGGGAGCGCCGGTTCGGCGGAAACAACTCTGCATAAAAGCTTCGTGACCACTTCTTTCGCAATTACTTTTACTCCGCACGCTTTCCATCACCCTGTCGAGTCTAAGGCAGTATAGTCCACTCAGTCAATAGCGAATAGATACGA
Source organism: Sporobolomyces salmoneus (assembly GCF_050403485.1). NCBI lineage: Eukaryota > Fungi > Basidiomycota > Microbotryomycetes > Sporidiobolales > Sporidiobolaceae > Sporobolomyces > Sporobolomyces salmoneus. Next base: position 46,828 of record NW_027481108.1, read on the forward strand.
GTGCATCGGATGAAGGGGGACTGGTAGGACGAGAGCATCGCGATAGGTATTCGGAACGAACTTGAAAGTGTTCGAGTCAATGTTCTTCCGGAGTCTCAAGCTGAACGTTGAGCGTTCAGTATTCATCGCTGTTGTATTTGGCACTATCAGCGAGGCGAATCGGTGGCTCTTCTGAGTAATCGCAAGCGCATCTTCTTGCGGAAAGTTTGAGGTCTTGAGGCTCGGATTCCGAGGATTCCTGTGTACGCCTCGTTCACCCCCTAGATATTCTTGATCAGAGCAGCTCGGCGCCCCCTCAACATCGTTCAACCGAATGGCGAGTGAACGTGCGAACCTGAACGTCCCGAGAGAATCAACTTTTCCACTGAAGTCCCACTGCAGCTGCTTTTGCCGCCTCGACTCTGAACACTCCTCAAGTCTCTTCCTGAGCGATGCCCCCAAGGCCTGCAGCGCATCCGAACCGAGGAGACTGACCGCGCCGTCTGTCTTGGGTGGATTTCGACTTCCTGAGTCGAGGGCGGGCTTGTTTCAATCCACGAGAAGGTGAGGTGTTCCGTTATGACCAGCAGAGGTCGACTACCTGAATGAACGATTCGAATGAGAGGAGCGGAGATAGGAGCTATAGAATTCGAAATCATCTCCGCGTGAGCCGATGCTTTCCTTCTTCCTCATCTCCTATCAGACCGACGGTCGACATATCCGATTTCAGCACCCCCGGCTACCTCACGAGCGAAGTTAGCGCAACCGTTCAGCCCTAAAGCGAGCCTCAACATCGTTCCGAATCCGCTTGATTTCTCGACTTTCTCACAACTCGAACCGGCTCGCCATAGACCGGAAATTAGTACCAGTAGATACGAGATGGAAGATACGCCTTCACTTGCTTCGACTAGCAAACCTCGGAAGAACGCGGCGCCGAAAAAGCGAAAGTCGACTGCTTCAACGCAGGACGGAACGGATGGTGACGGTACTTCACCTGGGACACCTGCGAATGGTGGAAAGAAAGCCAAGATCGTGAGCTGGCCGGTCCGCACTTGTGCGGCTCGAAAGATAGCTGACGAAATCTTTCGGCCAACTTCGTCTCGATCAGAGCCGAGCTTGCGATATTTGCAGAGGAAAGAAGATCAGGTAAGCTTCAGAGGTCCCAAGAGCTCTCGAGGGGTCATCAAGGCGATCACCTGAGCTGAATTGCGAGCAAAACTGATGTCTCTCTCCTCTCTTTAGGTGCAATCCGATTCCAGACAGCGAACCTCCAATCTGTACATACTGTTCGAAACATCATCTTGATTGTACTTGGGTGAGTGCGCAGATTGAAGAGAACGAGTGGAGAAAGCTAACGGCTCTTCCTTTCCCATCTCAGTTCCTTCCGATTTCAGAGACTCGCTTCAAGAAACAACGAGAAAAGCAAGAACAAGAGAAACAGACAGTCGAAGCCGCACGAGCTGCCGTAGACTTACCGACCGCGACTAGTTCAGCAACCTTAGCCCTCCACAATCAGATTCAGCGACCACATCCAGATCAAAGTTCTCCTCCTTCTCTCCCTCTTCCCCCTCCACCACCTCCCTCTCACATCCCAACGTTCACTCCATCACATCCAGAACCCTCCACTTCGCAACATCCTTACCTTTCAGCTCACGTTCAACCTCACGCCGCAGCAAATTACGCTCAACCTCAACCTCATTCGCAACAATCCTATCCCCCTCGATCTGCTACAGCTTCAGGAATCAGGAGTGATCGATATCAATCTCCTCAGATGCCTTCGCCGAGTTCAGATCCCGTCGGCACGACTCCAACGAGTTTCCCTCACAGTTCAAATTTTTACCCTCGGAAAGAACCTCGAATCGTTGGATATACTTCAATCTCTCATCTGATGCATTCGACTTCGACTTTCCCAACCGAGCGTATCATTCCTCTCGACTTTAAATACTCGCAGACGTTGTCGGTTGACGAGAGAGGAGATGGGTTCATTCGAGTGATTTCGGCTGGAGATGGAGAACCTTCGGGAGATGGAGCACCGGTAGCGATTCAGGGTATCGAACATTCAGACGCAGAGAAATTGCTCAAGTAAGTTACGCTCTCTGATTCTTCGTTAAGATGAATCAGCTCAAACTTGACGTTTTCGAATAGTTACTTCTTCACGACTCACGCGACTCATTTCCCGATCGTTTCTCGCGCCGACTTCCTCGGTACCGAACGGCCCACGGCCCTCCTCTTCAACTGCATCTGTGCCGTCTCTGCCCTTTCTCATCACGTCGCTCCCGCGATCCTTCGCACTCTCAAATCCTCAATCCGTTCTCACCTTCGATCCGAAGACATTCTCGACAACTCAAACATTCCGAATATCCAAGCACTCCTTCTCTACGCCTTCACCGGAGAAAGCGAGAAAGGAACGGCAGCGTCGAAAACGTGGAACATCCTCGGATTAGCGATCAGGATGGCACAGGATCTTGGATTACACAGGAGGTTGGGGACGGAGAGGAAAGAACAGAGTGAAGCGGATCATGCAGAGTTGAGGAGAAGGGTTTGGGGTGGTTGTTTGATCGCGGATCGTTGGATGGCTGCTATCGTCAGTCGTAACTCCTTCTTCCTTCGTGTCGACTCATCGAGACTGACTCGCTCGGGTTCGGCAGTATGGTCAACCAATGATGATTGATCTGGCAGACTGCGATGCTTTGTTACCTTCCGTCTTTGACATTCGACCAAATCGAGACTTCAATTCGGATCATCGTCCCTACCTCTTCAACAGCGCTCTCATCTCCCTTTCAGTCTTGCTGGGAAGGATTCTCAAGGCTGTCTATTCTCCCAGTAAGCTTTGTTCCAGCTCATCTCGCGTAGAATCGTTCAGCGCTGACGAGCTTTCGTTCAGCTGGAATTCTGATGCTTTCGGAGAAAGATGCGAAAGAGCTTGTGTCAGACTTGGCTGCGTGAGTCGTTCATGCTCCAGTGTCTGTTCTTGCGACTGACTGGATCGGATTCGGGACCTCACTAGATGGGTCGATGGATTACCTGAAGAGCTCAAATTCGAGGGACCTGAGAAATCCTCCCCAGAGTCAGGTCAGTTCTTCTCCTTTCCTCCCTTCTACCGCCAAGTACTCAAACTGACGTCTTCTCGTCTCAGGTTATCTCCACCTCCTCTACATTCCCGTTCGATTCCTCTACACCCGTCCGTTCATGCGAATCTCCTTCCAACTCCCCGAACGATTCGCGAGTCTATCGGTCGGAGCGCAACAATGGAGTGTCGTCGAGGGTCAGGCACGACAGGCGATCGAATGGGTCGATAAACATGAGAGTTGCTTGGAAGGTTGGTTCGTGGGGATTTATTCTTTCTTCATTTGTTCTTTGATTCAGTGAGTTGTTCCTTTCCTCCTCTGGCGTGCCTCCGCTGACGCCCTGCTTCATGTAGGTACCACTCGCACATTCGAAGACGAGATACGACTTCTCTCGACACTTTGCGACTCGCTCGAGATGTTCTCAAGGTGAGAAGCTTCTTTCGTAATTCCTCCCTTTCTCCCAAGTACTGACCCGCAACGGTTAATGCAGCGCCTCGTTGTCGTCGATGGAGAATGTCTCGTCCGAGCAAAGATTGCCGAGATCATCAGTCTCCTGTACACTACTGCGTGTTCCGTCTCCCGTTGGGCCCCCGAAGCAGCCGAAGGACTTTCCCCGGCCGCGTCCGGTACGACCGCGATCACTACTCTCAACCCTACGTTCGGAGTTCGACAACGCGAACAAGACTGGAGGATGACGTTCAAAAAAGACGGGGGTTACTTCGTCACGGATCGGAAAACGAACGATCCGACTGGTTTGATCAGATCGAGTCAATCTCCCGGGGATTCGGGGAATCAGAGACCGTTACCGTCCCCTTATGCTTCGAGTTTGAGATCGACCCATTTGGCGGGAGAGAACGAGGAGGAGGAATCGAATGGTGGAACGAATTCGAAAGAAGCCGAAGATTTCTCTTTACCTCGACCACCGGCTACGAATTCGAATCCTCCTGCATCGAATACGAATAATGGGAACGAGAATATGGCTTCGAACGGACCTTCCTCGAGTTTCGCTCCTCCCGCTCCAAATCCCCCTCCCGACCTCTCCTTCGCATTCCCCGACTCTTCCTTCGATACTCTCTCGTTCAACCCTTCCCTGAACCTCAACACGGCCGCCGGATCAGGTCCGAACGATTTCTACGGAAATGTCGGAGGATCAGGACCAGGAGGAGTTGGAGGAATGAGCGGCGGACTCGAAGCGTTCGATCCGTTCGGAATCTCGAGTGATGGAACTCCTTCCCTTTTCCCCGATGGGAACATCTTCAATTTGGGAGCTTGGGAGAGCTTCGCTTCTTCTTTGAATATGCAGCCCCCGCCACAGCCAACGTCGCAAAATCAAAACTCGCAACAACAAAACGGTTCAGCTTGATCTGACTCCACCTCACTTCCCTTCCAGCTCTGCGCCTGTGTTTGACCTTCACTTCAACGTTACCCCTTCCTCGAGATAGCTTTCCTCCTCGTCTGTTCTTCCCTTCAGATACCCTTTTTTTGGCTTCAATTTCGGATTTTGGACAAATAATTTTCTTCGCTTTGCTTTCTCTTTCTTACTTCAAAATGTTGTGAATGGATTTACATGACCGTCTCCTTTGTGAATCTCTACACGAAAGTTCAAAAGTTGTCTGAAGCGAGGTCGGCTTCGAATTCGACTGTCGAGTCGCTTGGCTTCTCAGTTTCGCTCATCAACGACCTGACTGCCGCTCATGCAAAGATGAGTGATCCACAGTGTCAGTACCATCCGCCTACACTTCGTCCATCGCCGTCGTCTCTCCTGATTCGACCAAGTTCAGCCGACCGATTCTCAGTCGAGAAACCAACCCTCGAACCCTTTCTCGTCCCAGTCGCTTGAATCTGCGGTACGGTTGGAGGATTGAAGCGCTGGGGCATAGACAACGCAAGCTAGGAGGATCAGGGAGATGTAGGAAAGAGGGGTCTCTCAAGAAATGGGCGGGGTATCCCGCATTCATTCATTCTCCCTCAACAGTCGACGAGCTTACAAACGGAGGCATTCAGCATCATCTTTCTGAACTTTGGGAGCCTATGCATTCGATGCTGACAGCTTCTTCCTTCCCCGTCGACAGCTTCTCAACGAAATCCTTCGACGGTCGTCCCTCTCACTCCTCAAGAGATTGAACGTAAACTTGGGTCTCCTACCGCCGTTACATCTCCTCCTTCCATTCCGATCGAATCCGTCGAGCTCCAGAGAAGGTTGAGTAATCAAAGTCGAAAGGTGAGGAACTTTTCGCTCAAAAATCTCTCTCTCGCTGTTCAAAGCAGGTCTGACAAGATTTGGCGACGTTATCTTTCACAGGGCTCGACGCCTCAATCAGGCGCAGAAGAGGAAGAAACCTCTTACCCTTCTCCTCCTCGTCAAACGATCCCTCTCGCCGCAATTTCCGAAACCGACGATGCTCTCGCATCTGGGAGTGAATCCGACGCTTCCTCCGATGGAGAACAACAACAAGCACGACGCTTGCCTCGCCAGGCGTTTATTCAGGAGGAAGAGTACGCACCTTCGAGGAAGAGTCGGGACAGTGGTGGATTGAGTGAGAATATCGCGTTAAAGAGTGGGTACTTGATGAAGAAGGGAGAGAGACGGAAGGCGTGGAAGAAGAGATGGTTCGTGTTGAGAGGAGGGAACCTCGCAATGTACAAGAGTGACAAGGTGAGTCTAGGACCTCGCCAATTCCAAAGTTGGCGACTCTCTCATAGGACTTTCGTTCTTCAGGAGTACCGACTATTACGACTCATCCCGATCACTGAGATCCATATGGCAGCACCAATCGGCATGAAGAAGCACCTTCACACGTTCGGAATCGTCACTCCACGTCGAACCTACTACGTCAAATCCGAATCCGATCGCGAAGCTCACGAATGGTGTCAATACATCGAACGAGCTCGAGTCGACGCGAAAGTACGCCAAACTGTTGGGACGGTCGAAACTCCAACGGAGGAGGACAATTCAGCAATGACTCCAATTGGACATCATTCTCCTGCTCAAACTCCTACCGGTTACGCTTCCCCTCCGATCTCTTCTTCGACTTTGACTTCAGCTATTCCGATCCCGAACGCTCAGCAGCAGCCGTATCAACATTCGACGAATTCGTTCGATCCTCATAGTTATGCGACGACAGCTTCAACTTCTCTCACTTCTCCTTCGGTTCTCGCTTCGTCTTCTTACACTTCGACTTCTAGTATCGGAGGACAAGGTCAAGGTTACGCCCCACAACTCTCGACTTCTCCTCAATCGAACGCACAAATCCTCACCGGAGAATCCGATCTTCAACAACTCTCAAGCGACGTCGAACGACTCCGACTCCCTGGACGTCAAGGTCTCACACGTACCCTCAGTAGTGGGAGTGAATCCCTCGCTCCTCCAGTTGGGTTCTCGGCGTCTTCAACGGGAGGTTACGATTCGACGAGTTCGTACGATGCGAGAGCTAGTCAACCGAGTCCTTCTCCCGGAGGAGGAGGAGGAGGAGGAATCGTTTCGAGTTCGGAAGATGAAGATGGGTTCGAAGCGTACGCTGGTCCCGATTGGAGGACTCCTGGTGTGGCGGCCGCCGGGGGAAAAGCTCCGAAGAAACAACAACATCAACAACAACAAGATTCGTATTTCCAACAACAACCACAACAACCGATTCAATCCCCTCCCGCTCCTCCTTCTTTGGCTCCTGTTCAACAACAACTCGCTCCACCTGCTGCACCGATCACGCAAGCTACGGATCAACGGCAAGGAGGAGGAGGGGGTCAAAGAGGGTTCGCAGATCCGAACAAGGTGATTTTGGCGGGATATTTGATGAAACAAGGAAAGAGGAAAACTTGGAGAAAGCGATGGTTCGTATTGATGAGTGGCATGCTCATGTATAGTAAGAGTCATATGGTGAGTTCTTTCTCACTCTCTTACTCTCCAACGATTGAGTCTGACCCTCGTAATCGTTTGTTTTCAGGATACTCGAATGCATCGACAAATCCCTCTTTCAGCAATTCTCGACGCGATCGAATACGAAGGACCCGCCCCACCGACGAAACAACGAAGTCTCCCACTCTCTCCTTCCGCTTCGGAAGATTACCCTCGATCAGTAGGAGGAGGAGGAGGAGGAGGCGACGGGAAGAAGAATTACGAACATTGTTTCAAGATCATTACTCCTAAACGAACTTACCTCGTCTGTGCCCCTGGGGAAGAAGACGAAATCAAGTGGTTAGCGGCGTTACAATGTCTCGTAGCGAGGAAATCTAGTCAAGGAACCCCAAACACAGCGACTTCGAATACTCCGGCATCTTCAGGAATGATGCCACCTTCGATTTCTTCCCCGCTTCCTTCTTCCGGGTCGAATCCTCAATTCCCTTCCTCTTCTTCGTATCCTCAAGAAAGACAACGTTCTCAGGACGACTACGCCTCCTCGACGATGACGAATAACTCGAATCTAGCTCCTCCACCTTCTTCGACATCTCGATCGCCGAATCTTTCTGCGAGACCAGCTCATGGAAGGAATCGAAGTTTGACGGAAGCGGCTCAGAACGCAGTAAGGGATGTAGAGAAAAGGTTTCATTTCCAGACTAGTGCGGGAGGAGGAGGAGGAGGAGTGAGAGCTCAAGTATAAATTTTCCATTTCTCTTGTTTCAATAGTTTGCTAGCTCTTTTCCGATTACGAATTCCTCTCTTAATTCCTCTCTCTGTTTCTGTGTGATGTTATGACTATGATTTGACACGTTCTCGACATCACACTCGGGGAGTCGAGAGAAAGAGTTGCGAGAGAGATTCTCTCCTCCTCTTCATCCAACCATGAGGTTTCGACCTCCAATATCGCTCCTCCTACTCGGCCTCGGTTCTCTCCTATCAATAGCAGCTATCAGTACCGAATCCTACACTGAATCGCTAGTTCTCACTCCCTTCCCTGATGGCAAGCTCCACTCTGATTTTCGGTTCGATCTCTCCGGACCCTGGACGTATGAAGCTCCCAATCTCAGCTCCAATACGATCAGTGAGTTTCTCTCTCCCTCTGAACGCTGTGTGGACCCCAACTGATGTGGGAGAGAACAGCACAACATCATTCCCTCCTTCCCCGACTATTGACCTCTCTAACTCGACAATTCAGCGTAACGCACTTCCGCCTAACCCTCTCTTCGGGTAGATGGTACTCCCATTGGCCCCTACACTTACCGGCCGAACTCCCGGCGAGTGGAATCGAATTGACTGCTTGGTTGGAATTACTCGAAGGGGAATCTGAACAAGAGGAACAGGAACGATGGGAGAAGTTCGTAGGAGCTGTCGGAGGGTTGTTTTGTGCGGGTATTGAGGGGAGGGAAGCGAAGAGAGAGACGACGAGTCCGAGCTGGGCGTTTGAGTTTGAAGGTGAAGGGGATGAAACTGGTGAGTTCCTCCGTAGGTCCCTCTATGTTCGAGGTGTCCTTGGAAGCTCACATATTACATGTTGATGGTAGAACATCGCCTATATCGATTAGCGCTCCCTCGACTAGCGGCAGCATGTACAGAATCCCTCACTCCGTTCCTCTCGCTCCTTCCTTGCGCTTCTCACGCAGGTCTCAGCTCCCTCTTGAACCCACATCGATTGTTCGATGGAGAATGGACCCTGATCGATATAGGAGTGAAACGGTTCGAGGAGGAGATCAACGTTTCGCTCGGAGTTGGAAGTGTGCTGGATCCGGTGAGGAAAGATCGATTGAGCGGTCAATTAGGGAGGAGAGGTACGTCTGAGTCCTCTCAATAGGAACCTTTGGTGTGTCGTGAAGGTGACTTATTGGGGTTTTGCTTCGTATGCAGAATTCTCATTCTCAAGCTTGTACGATCGAACGCTCAAGACTGCTTGTCCCGTCGCTTCTCACTCGGAGGTACAACTCGTCGTTCCGACGGACTCTATCAATCCTTTCTCTATCGAGCCTGACGCTGGGAAGGAGCTCAGGAACGTCGGAGGAAGAGACGTGACCGTGTGGGATACGGGAAAAGGTGAGTCGAAAAGTCTGCGCGAGGTCGACCTTGCCTTGCCTGTTGCTGGAAGCTGATCTCTGACTACTTGTTCGAAGTAGCTCTCGAGTCGGGAACGCTGGACGTACGCATGACTTGGCCTGATGAGAACCCTTTCCGCTATCGTGAGTCGTTCGTCTTTCGTCCATTGCGCTCTGCTCGTTACTTACGTTATGCCTTACGTTTCTCAGCGCTCATCAATCAGCTCACACCCCTTCCGATCTCAACACGGAGACTGTTGAACGGCTACGGGCAGGAACGAGGCAGGATTGGGATCGAAATCAAGAACAACCTCGCTCGAGAGATCGAAGTGATTTGGGTTGAAACGTGGCCGTGGTGGATTCGGGGATTCGTTAGTTCTCTCGAAAGCAAAGTGAATGAGACCGTCTCAGAGGGTAAGTCGTGGTTCTCCGCTCGTCCTGACCGGCGAAACTAATCGAGCTCGTTCGGTGGGAACAGATTCGGTCGTCAGAACTGACTACACTCCTCCGATCTCACGATCTCGACCTAGCACTCTACAAGTCCTTCTTCGACTACCCCCTCTATCGACATCTCAGCATACACTAGATTACGAATCCTCAACTTTGTGGTATACCGAATACCCCTCGGATTCTAATCGAGGGTTCTCCGTACCCGGTTCGATCCTTCTTCTCCTCGACTCCGATTCCTCCAACTCCTCCAACACGTCTCGGCGGCCCGTGCTGCTCAAACTCCAAACTCCGACGACGCTCTTATCGCTTCCGCTACCAGATTTTTCAATGCCCTACAACGTGATCATTCTGACTTCAACAACGATCGCGTTGTATTTCGGGAGTATCGTCAATGGACTGATGAGGAGGTGGTTTTGTGTTGATGTTAGCAGCAGCGAGGACGATGGAGATGGAGGAGGAGAAGGGAAGGGAAAAGAAAAACGGCAATAGAGCTCTATGAATTCTTTTCGCAACGCTCTCTTGGACGAATTTGTCGAGCGGGTGCAAGCTGTACGATATCACGAGAGTAGATCCTGTTGAGAGTCGACGCTGAACGAGAGAAGGCGGGTTGGCCCGTGCAATGACCTTATATCGGCACGGGAATTTCACTCGCTACTGCAGCCAGATTGTTAGTACTGTAATATTGAAAGGAAAATCACCTTGCCGAAGGCGATCGCGATCGAAGCCACCCCAGACTCCAGTGGAGGAGCTTGAAAAAAAGGTAAGTAGAGAAGTCGCTCCGTAAATTGAATCTGGAACTTCGTCTCACTTTTGTGCCCATCGGGAGGTTTACCTCGAGAATCGACCATACTACAGCTATAGCAGACACCTTCGAACTAGTTGGCCTACGAACCCTCTCGATTGCCCTTCTAGTCCCTTCTTTCCTCCACTTGAAGCCTCTCTCCCTCCTTCTCTCGTCTCGACGTTCGCCTCCGCTCGCTTCAACCTGTAAACGCGAGATCAGATCGCCTGGAGATATTGACCTGACTGTACAAGTCCAATCGAATGGTCCCTCCAACAGAAACGAACTCTGCGTCGTCCCGATCGATCCTTTCCTCAACTTCTCACAATTCCAGTAGTTCGCGTTCGACTCGACCTCAGGACACAGAGAACAAGACAGGAGGTAGTAGTAGTAAAGATGGACCACCGGCGGCAGTTCGATCGTTCCCAATAGGAAGAACTTCTAGTATGAATTCAACTTCGACTTCTCCTTCTCCTCGTCCCCGACCCTCCCGACCTTCCGCTACGACTCGTCCTTCTTACATCGCCCTCCCTCCCCCGAGTACACACGCCTCGAATGGGTTCCCTACGTCGATGAACGTCCCACCGGACGTCGTGTCTCCCCTCGGGGAAAGATCAGTTTCTTCGGCGGATTCGACTTCATCTCGTGTGGCCCCAGATCTCGGAGGTAGTTCAGCACGGTACTTCCCGATGAGGAACGTCATGTACCCTTCTGCGAGTCAGGACAAGGACAAGGTCACTTCCCCTTCGGCGACGAGTAGTAGAAGGAGTCAGGGAAGTGGTTCAGTTAAATCGACTTCGAGGTCTGCTGCCGCGGGGAGTAGATCAGGTGGAGGAGGAGGAGGTTACATTGGGAGGGTTAGCGAGAATGGAGCAGAGGAGGAGAACGGGAGTGTTACGAGCTCGACGAGACCTCCACTCGAACGGCGGAATTCGAGTGGGAGAACTCAGACGAACAACGTCGAAGGTCAAAATCATGAAGAAGCGGATTCACCTCCTTCATCCTCAGTCTCAAAACCACGTTCCCTCGATCCTTACCTCTCTGAACCGACGACACATGCGAAGATCGGAGATCCAGACACGGACGAAGAGGGTTCGCAAGAGGGAAGCAAGAACCTCGAAGATTTGTCGCAAGTTCAGGAGCGAGATTTCGGAGACGAAGAGACGAAAGGTGAACCGCAACCGATCGAGGAACCTCACAATCACGCCGAACTCGAAAGTTTGGAAACGAAATCGAGAAGCACGAGCGCCGCTTCGAGTCGACCTTTGATTCTCACCTCTCGATTCGAACATCAAGTTACGGAAGATGGGGAGATCTTGATCTTGACGGGTCGAGAGGGACAACTCATGCGCTGTGAAGACGAGGTACGTCGCGAATTCTGACGATCTGACAACCATTCCGCTCATCATGTTGGCGATATTCAGCCCATTCACGCTCCCGGAGCGATTCAAGCGTTCGGGGTACTCATCGCGTTCGAAGAAGCAGAAGACGATCGACTGGTTGTCCGACAAGTCTCAGAGGTGAATTCGACGTCTTTCGATTCTTCTCAAACTGAAACCAAAACTAACTCGATCTCTTCCTTCTCCTAAGAATTCGGGTTTCATTCTCGGTCTACCACCGAAAGCTTTGTTCCAAGTCGATTGTCTTACGCACTTGTTACCGGAGGAAGAAGTCGACGCTCTTTTCGACGCCCTCGATGCCGTCGACGAACGCGACAACGATCCATCGAACGAAGAAACTGGACCTTACACGTTTACTCTCTCTGGATTCGGCTTACCCGGAACTGGAACTCGAGACGCTCAAAGTCCCGAACGACTCGAATGGACCTGTCATGCCGCCGTTCATCGACCCGCTCGACAAACTCGACCGAAACTCGTCGTGCTCGAACTCGAACTCGTCGACGATCAACTGAATCCGCTCAATACCGTACCCGACGAACCGATGACGGCGGACGAACGAGTTGGATTCGCCGAACCCGAGATGTATGGCGAGAAAGGGTTGATCAACCCTTCGGAAGCAGATCTACTCGAATCGACCGTTTCTCTCGCGAAACCCCTTCGAGTTCTGGCGAGAGCGAAGGCGAGCCAGGCGAGACGGAGGAACAGACACGCTTCGAGGGCGATGGGAGAAATGGATGTTCTCGGTTTACTTGGTCAGATCAACGAACAGTTGGGAAAGGCCGAAGATCTCGCTTCGTTCCTCAAGGTGAGTCCCCTACTCTTCACGATTACTAGTAAATTAGACTCATGCTGACCTCGTGTATTGCCGTAGATCGTCGCCGGCGTCTTCCGAGAATTGACAGAGTTCGATCGAGTGATGGTTTACCAAGTCAGTTTCGACATACCTTTCCACCCTCGATTCATCTGACTGACCTCTAGTCTCGCTCATAGTTCGACGAACAATGGAACGGTCGAGTCGTCGCTGAACAAGTCGATTGGTCTCGAACGAAGGATCTTTTCCGAGGTCTGAATTTCCCAGCTTCCGACATCCCAGCGCAAGCACGAGAACTCTACCGAATCAACAAGGTTCGAGTACTGTACGATCGAGATCAACCGACAGCTCGGTTGTGTTGTCGAGACGTGAGTGAGGTCGAAACTCCGCTCGACATGACTCATTGTCATCTTCGAGCGATGAGTCCGATTCATATCAAGTGAGTCCACCTTCATTCCTTGGCGTTGTAACTTTCTGCTCACTTTGTCTCCTCGCAGGTATCTCGGAAACATGGGAGTCAGATCTTCAATGTCAGTTTCGATCACCGCTTTCGGCGACCTTTGGGGACTTCTCGCCCTTCACACGTACGGTCGATACGGACACCGGGTCTCGTTCCCCGTTCGACAACTCTGCAAGTTACTCGGAGAATCGATTTCGCGGAATATCGAAAGAATCTCTTACGCTCGTCGACTTCAAGCTCGAAAACTCATCAATACGGAAGCTTCGGATGCGAATCCTTCGGGATACATCGTGGCGAAGGCGGAAGATTTGCTCGACTTGTTTCACGCCGATTTCGGTATTCTCAGTATCGGAGACGAAGCAAAGGTGAGTTTACTCCGCAAATAATCTTGAAGCGAAATCATGTTGACACTCGCTCGAATAGATTCTCGGTCCTGTCAAGAACTCTCAAGAGCTACTGGCTGTTCTCGAGTATCTCAGAGTCAAGTGTTACACGTGAGTTGTTCTCTTTCGACTTTCCGTTTCGTTTCGCTGACTCTTCGTTCATTGCGACTCAGTACTCTACAATACTCGACCGACATCAAGCAAGATTTCCCGGATATCGAATACCCACCTGGGTTCGACCTCATCTCTGGAATGCTCACCGTCCCCCTCTCGAGCGAAGGAAAAGATTTCATCGTCTTCTTCCGTCGAGGAGTCGTTTCCGAAGTTCAATGGGCGGGGAACCCTTACGCGAACAAGACGGAAGGAGAAGATTTCCGACCTCTCGAACCTCGTCGATCTTTCAAGCTCTGGACTGAACAGGTTACGGGGAAAAGTCGGGCTTGGACAGATGAGGAGAAGGAAACTGCTGGAGTTCTTTGTCTCGTCTACGGTACGCTCAAAATCTCTCTCCCCTGATCAGACGCAATGCTGATCAGGTACTGTCGAGGGTGAATAGGTAAATTCATCGCGGTTTGGCGAGAAAAGGAGAATGCTCTCGCGAGGAGTCAACTCACGAATCTTCTACTTGCGAACGCGAGTCACGAAGTTCGTACTCCTCTCAACGCGATCATCAAGTAAGTCCCTCTTCCTCTGCAACTCTTCTGCTTCGATCAGTAACTAACCTCGACTTGGGTCTTTCAGCTATCTCGAACTTGCTCTGGACGGGCCGATACAGGGAGAAGTCCGCGACAACCTCGTTCGAAGTCACGCTGCTTCGAAATCCCTGATCCACGTCATCAACGATCTTCTCGTACGTCGTCGTTTCCGATTTCAGATTGAAAAACTTCCGTAACTTACAAATCGCTGTCTCCGCTCGTTTCAGGATCTCACTCGTACCGAAAAGGGTAACGAGCTCTTCCTCACCGACCCTTTCGACCTCAATAAAACCATAACGGAAGCAGTCGCAGTTCATCGAGATGAATGTGAACGACTCGGAATCACCCTCGATGTTGTCGAGAACCCCTCTGGAACTCCGACGACTGTACTCGGAGATCGTGCGAAAGTTCGACAGATCGTTACCAACGTCGTAGGAAATGCCCGTAAGCTGAATTTCGCCGCTCAGTCTCTCTCTATCTTTCCGAGCTGACTGGATCTGTCTTCTCTCAGTCAAACACACGAAAGAGGGTGGGATCCTGGTCGAATGGGGAGAACTGGTCGATGATGATGTCGAAGACGCTCTCAACGAAAAGAAGGATTCGATTCGAATCGGAATCTCGATGTGAGCTCGAAAGAATCATCCTGTGACTTAGGCTTGAGCTAACTCCGTCCTTTTTCTGCTTACAGCACCGACACCGGATCCGGTATTCCTGAACGCAAACTCGAAGCGATCTTCCGTCAATTCGAACAAGTCTCGACCGTCGGGGATCAGGAGAGGGAGAATGAGTCACAAACCTCAGTCGGGTTGGGACTCGCCGTCGTCGCTCGAATCGTTCGCAACCTCGAGGGACAATTGCAAGTCGAATCGAAAGTCGGCGAAGGTTCCAAATTCACTTTCGTTCTACCCTTCCGACTCGCTCAGCTCGACAACTCTCCGAAAGGAACGCCCCCGACTGGCGATGCTCTCGTCGAAGGTGACAACTCATCGCAACGAGTCGTCGTTCCCGGAGCTGAACGTGATCCTCTCATCCGGAGAAAGAGCAAAACCTCGAACGGTTCCCGAACATCAGCCGACTCGTCTAATCATTCAGAAATCGACTCTCTCATCAACGCGATGTCGACGTCTCACATGGATCAAAACCGTTCCGCTCAATCTGCTCCTTCGACTTCGTCTCGCTCGTCTCGTTCGGCCATGTCTTACCGAACGGCTCAATCGGGACAATCAGGAGCTCACTCTTCGGCCGCCTCGGGTACACATCATCTCGAGCCGCTACGACGCGTTTTGAATGATCGACGAGGAGAAATCCCTGTCAAGGACAACAGAACGCCTCTTCGAGCGTCTCGACTTGGTCAAGACAACTCTGCCGAAGCCTCGTCCTCTACTCCTTCGACACGGAACTCGCCCCGGAAAGGTTCCCTCGAGCTCCCTGCGACGCCCCTCTCTCCTGGAACTCCCGATGAAACTTCTCCATCGAAATATCCTCTGCCGACCTCTTCGCCCACGAAGCCTGAAAGTGTCGTCGAACCTGTTTCGCCCCGAACGGAACGACTCCCATCACTTCCTCGTTCTCTCACCGAGGATCGAACTCCTCGTCCTTCGACTCCCGAATCGATCGAACAGAAGAACAAAGGCTTTTCTTCCTCGGAGAGCAACGTCTCGTCTTCTGCCGGCGGCCCGACCTCTTCCGCTGGCTCGAACACCAGTTTCCGACACGTCAGCGAGTATCGGAAAGGCGCAATGCCGAAGGCAAACCCTGTCGGGATTCCAAAGATGCGAGTTTTGGTAGTCGAGGACGAGGTGAGTTTCTCCTTGCTCTCCCCGTTATAGCTTGCTGATCTTTCTCTTTCTCTAGCTCGTGAATCGAATGATCATTCAACAACGACTCAAGAAGGATGGTCACGACGTTGTCGTCACTGAACACGGAGGAGCTGCCGTTCGAAAATTCGAAGAAGATCGAAACTTTGACATTATCCTGATGGATCTTCAAATGCCGATCATGGGAGGACTCGTAAGTTCGCTCTTGCCACCGATACTGAGCCGCGCTGACAACCCTTTCGCGTTCAAAGGAAGCGACTCGCAACATTCGAAGAGTCGAAGCTGAGTCGCCTGTTTCGCAAACGGATCGTCGTCGCTCCGATCTGCTCAACAGTCGAGTCCCCATCTTCGCCGTCACCGCTTCCCTCCCCGAACGTGAACGAGGTACCATCGTCTCTGCGGGTCTCGACGGATGGGCTCTCAAACCTCTCGCTTTCGATCGATTACGAGAGCTTATGCTTGGAGCGACCGATGGCGAGAAACGGAATGAGAACGTCTACAGGTTCGTCATCTCTTTTACTCGCCCTTGAACAGAGCTCATCGTTGACGCTTTCGTCGAACACAGACCGGGTAGTTGGGAACGAGGAGGTTGGCTATCGAAATCTCCTTCACCTCAATCTTCTCGCAAATCATCCGAAATGCGAACTACTCGCAGTCATTCGTTATCAGCCGCATCTGATACCTCCCCCTACGATTCAAGTCGAGTCTTTTAAATCCACAATATTAAAACGTCTCTTGTATTCTTCTCTCATTTGTACTCCTTCTCTCCCTCTCCCTCTCCATATGTCCTTTGTCTCTCTCTCTCGCAAGGTTAATGGTTTCATACACGGCATTCTCATTCTCCTCGTTTATAATCTGTTGGCACATTAGTTCGCAATAATTCCCCCCTTGAAACTCTCTCTTGATTCCCCTCCCCCCTTGTTATCTTCCTCCTGCAATCCGTCTTCTCTTTTCGGGTGATATATCGTGTTGGGTTTGGCTCAATTGAGTCCGGGTTTCGTTCTCATGATTCTCCAAACTAAGTAGTTTCACTCTCGAAGGGCAATCGATGCACCAGGATTCGTATCTTTCTACATCGTAGTGATGGCGAGAGTCTAGCAGGAGAGTCTATCTGTCCGTGCTAGCGAGTCGTGGTAGAAATCGGAAAGAAAAAAGAAAAAGAAAACTTTCAGGAGAGGAACGAGGAAGGATGTAGGCGCTACCTGAGTCGTCGAGAGGAAGGTCAAGCTAATGAGACCCATCAGGAGGCATATAGTAATAAGGAAACTTGGGGTCAGAGGGAGAGGTATAAGGTGGATAGCCAAGGTGTTCTGGAGTGAATTGCGAATTCGATGCAATTCCGTAGGAGTGACTTTGGAAGGGTTGTTGATACCCAGTATCCATACCATTGAAGGCGTTGAACGGCACCGAGTGACCGCCGTCGGAAGGAAAATTCACGTGTCCATAAGGGTCGGGAGGAGAGAAGTGTGCCCAAAGTTCGTGCGCGGGCATCGATCTGAGTACCGCGTGGGGAGGTCGTCCAGAGTTGACGGTGCGCGAAGCGGAGGTGAACGGCACGAAGGGTTGTGGGATAAAAGCGTTCGCAACCGGGGGATTCGCGTCGAGCACGGACTGTTTGAACAACAATGAGAACAGTTCAACTTTGTAACCACCAGATGTCGCTCGACATCAGTTCTTTTCGCATCTCCTTGTACTTCGGTAAACCACGTACATCGGTATAGACCGATGTGAGAACTTGTTCTAAAAGGCTTCTATCGAGATCTGCGTCCCAATTGTCCAGATCGCCCGCTTCCCAGACAATAACGAAGAGTTTCGACGCTGTCGGCTTTCGAACAGACCAACTTGTCAGTGAATTGCGCTCGGTACAGGTAAGGATTGAGTGAAGCTTACCACTTGGCCAATCCGGCCTGTGAGCCCTATCTTCTCGCAGGCGTCTGCGACTTCCGCAGAGAGCTTGAACCGAGTCGCCTCATGGAGGTTACCCAAGCGGTCGAGTAAGGTTCTGATGCCGGCGACACGCTCCTTGATCACATTGTTCGTCCTAGAGAAGAGGCGTTCGAGGGCTTTCAGTTGCGAATCGAAAGCCGTCCAGGGAAGCGAGTTGGGGCGATGTCCGGACATCGACTCAGGCGAGAGGCGAGAGACGCGAAGGAAAAGGCGAGAGAGGAAGAGGAAGAAGAGCTGCGAATCGACGCTCGAGTCGCCTTGGAACGAGGCTCGGACCTCCCTCCCTCCGGAACTTCTCCTCGGATGTCTGAGCTTGTTTCTCCTACGAGACTTCCCTACCCCTCCCGTGGCCGTCTCGTGGTCGTCCCGTGTCACCTTACAGCGAGAACACAACTGAGAGGGGGTCGGGGACGAGCAGAGTCTCGAACAAAAAGAGAACGAGCTCTCCTGGGCCAAAAGTTATTTTCTGGCAGAGGGGTTCGAACCCTCGCCTCTTGCGAGAGCAGGAAACATAATGTTGGAGAACATCACTTAAATCTGCCGTCTTAGACCACTCGACCATACCAGATTTACGTATAAGGCGCATGTCCCCAACCTACCATCAGAAGCGGCAAGAATCGTCCGCGTCGAAGGAAATCGAGTGTTCCAAAACCGCTTTGGAGCAAATAAGGCCTTGTAATCCCTTCCAATCCTCGGTAGACCCTCCCAAGCTTGGTATACCTTGCAAGGTAGATTAGTCAATATTAAGGTCAACCAAGGCTAGGTTGGGATTTCAAGGCTAGGTTGACCTTATTAGGCCTTTTTTTGTCTTCCCAGCCTTGGAAGGTCAACCAAACCTTGGTTGACCTTATTTGCCCTTATTTGCCCTTCTGACACCTTGAGAGGGATTGTAAGGTCTTCCTAGCTTTGGTTGGGCATATAAGGGCCTTCCAAGGTTGGAAAGGGACATTCCAAGCTTGAAAGGTGCTCTCGAGCATTGGTTTCGCAAACAAGCGCAAATGTGGTCGATTCAATATCGCTCGCAGCGGGTTCCAGTAGCTCTCCCACTCTTGTCAGAGTGTCATAGTAGTCAAGCAAGCTGAGAAGAAAGGCGTGAGATCGATTACACTCGATCTACACAAGTCTCAAAATTACCTCTCTTCCTCCCGAATCTCCTCGTTCTTCGCTGGAAACGAAGCGAACCAGCTGAATTTCTCGATTAGCCATCGTTATATGACCTATAGATACAGAAGCGAGAAGGGTCAGCGATTCTGCTCAAGTCAAACTTAGTAGAAAATACGAGAAAGTTGACTCACTCGCAGAAGTAGCTGACACGATTCAGCAGCGATAACTGGAGAGAGTACAGTGTCAGTATTCGATCGTAGTCTCAGCTCGGGCGAGGAGGAGAGAAAGGAAAACTCACGAAGCGCTCAAAAGGGGAACAATCTATCTCACGGAGTCTTCAGTTTCTCTCTGAACAAAACTTTCTCGCCAGGAAGGAACAGAGAGAACGAGACTTACACTGCCAGCAACGTAGAATGAGTCAGCAGCGCAGAGAAGATACCTGGCTGTGTTCGAGAGAAGAAAAGAGTTAAAGTGGAAAACCTAGAATTGTTGGAAACAAGAGAAATCGTCAGGGAACGTTACAAACGCGCGCAGACGAGTTCAAACGACTAGCTGTGCATCATGTACGTACCTGATCAAGCGCAAACCGAGTCACCGAAGCAAAAACGAGATCTTCGGATTTGGCGAAATCAAGATTTTCCGATCAAATGGTCAGTTCGAGTAGCGTAGAGAGACAAAACAGAGACTCTTCACTCACCTACTCAGCCTGATCGAGTCTGCGATCGTTTCATCACACTAAATATCGAACATTCGCAGTCAAGTCAGTAGATGCAAAAGCCTCGGTGAAACAGCTTCAATCAGCTTGTAGTAGCGTTATTTGTATCGGCCAACTGACCTGGTGTAGAAAGAAGGGGGAGAGTCAATGAAGAGATGAGATGAAGTCGTCAGCGTCCATCAATCTCCCTCGCATCCTCCTCAAAAAGGGTAGAATCAGTCGGGATAGTGAGAGAGGCTTAGAAGAAAGCTATCAGAGGCAAGGTACTCACTCTAGAGGAAGTGAGAGAGGCTGGAGAAAAAGAAGGGTGGGAGGTCGAAAATCGATGAAAAGCGAACGGAGAGAGCCAAGCAAGCCACGCTATAGCATCCTCAAACCTGATCCAGACTATAGCTGCTCCCTCCGGGCGGACTGAGCGATAAGGAGAGAAAGGAGAAATGTGAGGGGGAAAGCGACTTGTGATTTTTCGCGGGCGAATCTTTCGAGACTAAGTTCCTTCACGTTCGAAGCTGTAGCGCAGCATCCGGAGCATCCACCCAAGACACACACTGCAATCTCATGCATAGGCATTCAGCTCCAGTCATGGCACAAAGATGGGGCAAGAAGCAGAATCTCACGAAAGTGACGCGAACAATTTCGTAAATTTTCCTGCAATTCCTTCGCTCGCTTTGAGTCACCACGATACTCCTTTTAACAATTTTCATCTTGCCGAGAAGGATTCCGCGCGGATCTATATGGACGAGTACAAGTTAGCGCATTGTTTTTGAGTTAAACGAGGCAGCAATCGATCCTCACCTTAGCTACAAGCGCGCTCCGAGAGTCCTCTTGAGGGTTTTGTTTCGAATTCTGACCGTAAGTCGAGCGGTGCAGAGCGGCGAGAGACAGTCAAGAGGGCAAAGTTGATCTAGATTCAAGGGGTTCGTCTCGGAGCGCCAACCTCACGCCGGAGTGTCTTTGAAGGTTGTATGATGTAGCTACGAAGTTTCTTAACTGTTTGACGGGGTTTTTGTAGTCGTAGAGTCGGTGATCGAAGCGAGAGATGAAAAAAAGGGCAACCTAGGTCTTTCAACCCCTCCCAAGGCTCGTTTCACCAAAAAAAGGTAATCCAAGTCTGAATTTGACCTTACAAGGTTGAGCTAATCTAATAAGGTGATTCAATCATTGTAAGACCTTGTAAGTCCTTGTAAGCTCCGGCCCTTACCTTATAAGCTTTGACCCGAACCTTATAAGCTTCGAGCTCACCAAACAAGGTCAAACAAGGATTGAAAGGTAAGCTTTCAAGCTTGATAGGGTACCTAACAAGCTTGATATGAAACCAAGGCCAACCAAGGTTACAACCAGTTTTAGGACAAGAACAACTGGGAAAATCCAGATTTGACTCGAAAGTGGCTGTTCCGGCCATAATTCTCGCCATGACTACGCCAAGTTGCAAAGTGCTTCATTCATTGACCCTGAATCAAGCAGGAAGAGCGCTCTCGGGGACAGGATCCATCTCTTTGTCTGAATCCGCCAATTTTCTTCCCTTCACTGTTCTTACGTTTTGCGCTCAACTGTTCCTTACTCATGACAACCCTCATGACAGCTCTTTGGCGACACCGTATCACCGTTGTTCTTGTTCTTGTTCTTGACATTGGACCAAACGCTGGTGACCGAACCCGAGCACCTTTCCTCCGGACCTAGTGGGATCTGCAAGATAAATGTGACAACAAGCAAGCAATACAGTACAAAAGGTGAGGTAAGACGGCCTCAGTTTGACGAGAGGAGGAGAGTGACGATCGAGTCGTGTTCTGCGAGTCGAGCCAAATCGAGCGGAGTGTTGCCGTCCTCATCCTGAACGGAATACAAATGCGAGTCAGTCGCGAATAACATAGCACGTAGTGGAACACCGGCGAAGTCACCTTTGCATCCTTGTCAGCGCCGCGAGCGATTAAGATTTTCACGACTTCGAGATTCCCTGCGCTCATCGAGATGAGTTGTCAGGCGCTCACCCCATAAGCGAAAGACTCGGCTAAGACCTACCTCTATCAGTGGCGAGATGAAGAGCAGAGTATCCATAAGAATCTCTCTGGTCGATTTGAGTCGATTCTCCTTCCGAAGTCGACAAGAATGCCTCGAGTCCCGCCACATCGCCATCGATCGAGAGGTCGTGCAGGCGAGAAGGAGGTCTACATGCCGACAAAACGTCAGACTGTGATCACGCTCGAAAAGGGGCAGGCGGAACTCACGCTTCATCGACGAAATCGTCTTTCATTTGACTGACGCTCACTGCCTGTTCCTTCTTCTCCACTCGCTTCGGTGCCGCTTCTACAGCATCCTGTTCTCCCTCGCTGTACCCTAGAGCCCTTGCTTCTCGGACGTAGTCTTGTTTAGCTCGCTCTTTCCCCTCTTCTCCCTCGTAACCACTTTTCCCCATATTGTCCCATGCGTCCCATTTCGCTCGACCTGAAAAGTCCAGCATTCCTGGTCTAGAGTTTGTAGGTCTCGAGGTAGTGGTGGCGATCTTGAAGAGGGCATAGAGCTGCCGAGAAAGATGAGGAGGAGATGAGAGAAAGTTCAATGATACTGAGGATGGAGAGGAGTCTACCTTGAGCTTCGTCTGAGTTGTCGTAGCTACTGAAGAGCTAGCTATCCATTGTACTGCATCTTCAAACGTCGTCATCGATGAGTAGGTGAGAGACACGAGTTTCACACACACTCGTCGCGTGTTTCTCTCTCTCTCTCCTCTCTCTGTATTGGATGCCATCACGACCCTCGACATCTCCGCAGAGTAGGAAGAAGAAGAAGATGACTGGACCGCTGCGGACCAAATCACCTCGTCTACTCTCTTCCCCTTTGGCTCAACTCGCCCTCTTTGTCTCCTCCTTCCTCATCTCTCTCGTCCTGTTCCGTACTCCCTCGACTCTCTATTCACCCACGAATTCAAGGATCTACTCTCCTCCACCGCATCCTTCAAGTCATTCAATCTCGAATTCGATCATAGTTCCCGCATACCACGAACGAGCAAACATCCGTCCGCTCGTCGAAGCAGTCTTTGGAGCGTTGCGGGAACGAGATCAAACAGAGATCATTATCGTAGATGACGATAGTCAGGACGGAACAGTGGAGGAGGTACAGAAATTACACGAGGAAGGGTATCAGGTCGAATTGTTGGTCAGGACGAGCGAGAATGGATTGAGTTCGGCAGTATTGAGAGGGTTCGAAGTAGCGAGAGGTCACAAGTTGGTCGTAATGGACGCCGACCTTCAAGTACGTTCCACCCGTTTCTTTCGAGTCGAAAATTGTCGCTTTTGCAAAACTCACCTTGTTCCCCCTTCTCGTAGCATCCCGCTTCAGCGATTCAACCCATGTTAGACGCCCTGACACCTTCAACCCCTCTATCCCTCGGAACGCGGTATGGAGAAGGAGTTTCAATGTCGCAAGGATGGCCTCTTCATCGACGAGTCATTTCTTGGGGAGCGAGAACTCTGGCGAGACCGCTCACGAGCGCGAGTGATCCAATGACTGGGTTCTTCGGGATCATGAAAGATCAGGTAGGTCTCCAAGGTTTTGTATCACAAGCTGAGGAAACAGCGAGCTGATCCGAATACCTTGAGGATTTAGCTTCTCGCGAGTAAACCTATCAATTCTTCCGGCTTCAAGATCGCCCTCGAACTACTACTGAAGACTCCGAAAGTCCCCATTCGCGATATCCCTTACTCGTTCGGAATCCGCACGATCGGATCTTCGAAACTCTCCTCGAAAGTCATGTTGAAATACGTCGGACAACTCGTCAGTCTCTACTTGTGGAGTTGGGGGATCTACTTTCACTTCCTCGTCGCGTTGGGGCTTTTCATCGGAGTGAACGTAGTAGATGCGGGATGGAGACAGAGGAAGAGGGTAAAATCGAGAAGTATGGAATATCCTTTGGGAGGGTATCATCCCGACTCGGCGGGAAAGGGGAAGAATCCAGTAGTGACGAGACAAGGGGGTGGGTTGTTCTCGAGGAGTAAAGTGGTCGAAACGAAGAGATTCTTGTAATAAGCGCAAATTGTGTTCCTTCGCAATTTCTCGCTCTTCGATAGAGGTTCGGTCTCGAGAGAACGAACGCTTCGCACCGAGCTTTGTCCAGCTCGCTCTCTTTCGAAGCATTGTCGTTGTCTACGAGGAGCAGACAGGTCAACCACCCTTTTTGAAAATGGGACCCCACGCGCACGAACTTGGGAACGTGTCGAGAAACGGTTGAATCTCGAGAAGCAAGCACCGCTCTTCCTCTTCTTCTCTCTCTCTCACAACACTCTCAAACTCGATGAGATACTCTCTCGACTCAATACACGATACACGGGCTGGAACCCATTCACAGGAAGACGAAGATTCAGAGGTTGATTCGCTTGGAGATTCAACGTTTGAAGATGAAGAAAATGGGGAGTACCCTCCCTCGAGCCGTCCCCTCTTACCGACTACGAAGTACGACAAAACATACAAGAACAGTCTGAAGCGCGATACAGGGTCAAAGAAGGGCGTCAAGAGGAAGGGAGAGAGGAGGCAGGACTCGCACAGCCTCAGTGGGATCCTTCAAGTCGCAACTTTGTTCCTCCTCTGCCTCGTGACGTTACTCGGGATTGGAACGTGTAGCTGGGTAGGATGGTTCATGTACACTCGGCATAACGCGATGGCTCAATCAGTTTTCTCCCCTTCCCTTCAACCGATCCCTCAACCTCTCGAACCACTCGTTCCACCCTTTCCCAACGACAATTCTACGTTTCTTGAAGTACAGTCTCATCTCGACGTACGATTACTTTCCCTCGGTCTCCCTCCTTCAAAACTCCCCACTCCCACTCTCTCCTCTCTTTCCCACTTCGACTCGAATTCATCTTTCGCCGATCGGTATTCTTCCCTCCCATCTTCCGGTCCCTATTTAATCGCTCTCAATCTCTACAACTCGCAATCCGTCCTCCCCACACTCTCGAAAACTCTTCTCTCCGTCTCCGGATTCCTCGGAACTCAAAACGTCCACGTTTCAATTTTCGAGAACGGGTCACGGGACAACACTACTCTCGCTCTCGCTCATCTCGCCGCAGCTCTCACTTCCCTCAAAGTCGAACACACGATCGTGAGCGATTCGAGGTCAACAGATTGGAAACGAGTCGACAGGATCGATCAACTAGCGATTTATCGAAACGTCGCTCTATCCCCCGTCACGCAAGGACTGAATGGGCAAGAATTCGAAGACGTATTGTTCATCAATGATGTGTTTGTTGGGCCTACGGACGTACTCGAATTACTGTGGCAGAGGAGGGAACAGGAAAGTGACGCGGCGTGTGCGATGGATTGGAGAGGTACGAAAGGGTTCTTGTCGAGGTGGGGAGCGAATAG
The DNA here is from genome assembly GCF_050403485.1 of Sporobolomyces salmoneus. NCBI lineage: Eukaryota > Fungi > Basidiomycota > Microbotryomycetes > Sporidiobolales > Sporidiobolaceae > Sporobolomyces > Sporobolomyces salmoneus. The sequence continues at coordinate 71,748 of NW_027481108.1, forward strand.
CGTCAAATTGTACGACAATTGGGTGAGTCTTCTCGCTCCGAAGCTCGGCGTCAGCGCCGTTTCGGAAAGAGGGCCGTGTGCTGATCGTTTTCGAATTCTGATTTTCCCCTCCTTCACCTGCAAATCGATAGGTCACGCGTTCAATCACGGGCAATATGCTGAGAGCACGATTGGACGTCTTTTCGGAAGCAAGAAACGGTGTCAACGAGCTCTTCGACCCGAGCAAGGATGAACCGAGTCGAGCTCGATTGCGAAACGGCCTTCCGCTACCCGTCTGTACGTCTCGTCTCCACCCATATATTCGTACACATGTAAGAGGAGATCCTGACCCTCGGCTCGAATTCGCTAGACTCGTGCTGGAACGGAATGATCGCAATGAGCGCGGAACCTTTTCGAACGATCGGAATCAACCCTCGCCTGATCGACCGTGACGGGCCTCGTGGTGTCGCAGAGTCCAGTCTACGTCCTTCGTTCAAGCCGACGGAGTTCAGGACGGCGCTTAACGCCATGGGAGAATGCGGTGAGTCTTCTTCTCTTGTCGTATTGGTGCAGAAAGTTGCCATTGTTTCGAGGCGAGAACTGACGCGGTCTGGTTCGATACTCCAGCTGCATCGGAATGCAAGACAGTCGCGAAGGACTTTTGGTCTCGAGGATACAATCGCTGGATCGTACGTTTTCAAGCAATCCGAAACCTGCCTTTCTTTCACATGCTTACGAACATTGTCGTCACACAGCTCGTTCCGACTGTTCACGTCACATACGACGAAATCGTTTACTCTCACCCTCATCTCATCAACATCGTCGCTCAAGCTCGCAAATTCCTCGCAAGCGAATCAAATCGGCCTTTCTCCTCTCTCCCTTCATACCTCTCTCCCAAAATCGATTGGTCTTTACCGGAATGGCGCGCTCCTACGAACGTCGTCTGTTGGAAATGGGCTCGAGGGTTTCACATCGATCTGCCAGGTTGGCGTTCGACGAGGGAAAAAGCTTGGAAGAAATGATCCCTATCCTCTGTCACTACTACTACGAATTGTACTTCTCTTCGGGATTTAGCTCATTGAAAGGCAGGTCCTTGCGTTGATTAACTGTATGACTACTCTTGTTCTCTTGTTTGAGTTTCGGTCTTTCCCTTTTCTTCTTGTTATATCCCCTCAGTTCCGTTTTATTCCCTCGCCTCTCGATTCCTCACGACATTTGCTATTACTAGACAATCACGCATCGGATTACCTTGGTCTCGTTCAACGTCTTGAGAGATGTTCGACAGCTTGAAGAGAACTTGACGAAGGCTGAGTCTGGCAACCCTCATGACAAACTTCGTTGTCCGTCTAGCTGCAAGCAAAAAGCGTGGACGCTCTGCTCGCCGCAAAAAAGTTGACCACGATGGGGCTCGAACCCACGATCTCCTGATGTATACTCAATCGCTTTGAAAGCAACTTCGTAGTCAGACGCCTTGCCATTGGGCCACGCGGCCATACGCAATGCCCAAAAAGAAACGTACACATAGAGCCAAATCAAAGATACTCTCTTTCGCAAGGTAGCAAACGCCTCTCTAGACGCTGGAGTACAAGCTGAAGCCCCGAGTACCCAAATGCAAATTGATCGCGACGAAAGCTTCCGTGATGCGTAATCGCGAGAGAGGCGGCGCGAGAGAAAGCTCAAGTGGAAGAGACGACTTCGCTAGTTATGCAATTGACCTCTTATCGCACAGAATAATCAGAGTCTCGGACTATGATTGAGTGTCATTGTACAAGCCACGCTGGATGACAGCTGTGAATGCTTGCTCGATAGGGTCGAATTGATTTATGTCGGAGATGCAAGATAGAGTTTGTTGCGCTTTTGCCGGATTGATCCCAATTTCGTGGCCTAGTCTCGCTCTCAGCCTCTCTGATGGTGTCCTCATTTACCGTCTGTTAAGATGGGTCCCGACAAAGCACGCAGAATTTTGGATTTCATTCTACAAAGCGGACGTCTCAGCGAAAAAAAAAACCTCGTCTGATCAGCCTCAACAAGCGGTGAAGGCCGATCGCGCAGGCTGAAGCGACGGATCGATCCAGAGGAACACAGTATTGATAGCAGGTGGGGAAAACATGACAAAGATGCAGACGGCAAGAGTAAACGACAAAACAAGCCAAGTTCTTCCCCAAATATGACAACCTCCGATACTCTTCCAGGACAAAGTTGATTACTCTCTCATCGTTCTAAATCCCTTCCCCTAAGAACCCCGTGCCCTCTTCCGCCTCTACTGTCGGTACTTCAGATTATACATGATGACTTCCTTCGAACCGATGTTATCGAAGACTGCCGTCAAGTTCTCCCTGTAATAGTCGAGCTGCCCCGTCGCGAGACCTTCGTCGAGATTGATTTGGAGTTGGGGTAAAGGAATTCCGTGAAGTTCGGCGAGTTGACGGGCGCGGGAGAGGATGGAAGAATCCTTGTTGAAGTAAGCGCGAGCGACTCCGCGGTTGTGGTATTCAATCACGTGTTCCCATAAAGCGACTTTGACCTCCTCGAGATTCGAACGAACGGTAACTCCGGCTCCTTTCGCGAGATTTTCCAACTCTTCTGCCACGTGAATCCCATCCCGAGTTTTCCCATTCTGCGCCATGTAGGGATCTCCCATCCTACCAGTGAATGGTAACGACCATTCTAGCATGTCTTCCATGTCGTCTATCTCTTCGAATAATTCCAACTCGTACTCCCAGTCTGGTCCCGCGCGCTCCTCCAGCCAGACGCTCGGGCCTATCCAGATCGGAGTGTACTGCAGTGTGAGGTATTCAAGGCGGCGAAGTCGTTTAGGTTCTTGGAAGAGTCGGAGAATGCTGGGATCGAGCTGATTGACGAGAAGGGTGAGACTGCCGAGGTTGCTAAGGGGAGAAAGGATACCGGCGAGTTCTGAAGGGTCAGGAAGGATCGATAGCGAGAGAGAGACGTTTCGGAGGAGAGTAAAGTCGGAAAGGTAGTCGAGCGGGAGAGAAGGAGAGGGACTATAGGCCTCGCTGTAAGTTAGGCGGAGAGTTTCGAGCGTAGGGGCGAGGGGAGGGATTACTCTGGGCAGCCAGTCGTAATCAGATCCGTGATTGGGGTCGAACTCGAAAGAGACGATTTTGGCCGAGGGGAACACGCGAAGGACGAAGGGGAAATCGAAGGGCTCGAGCGTGAGAAAGTTGCGATGATTCGGCGTGGCGATGATTTCGGTCACCTGATTGACGTTGACGAATTGAGTGTCCGGGTCTGCGTCCCAGCCTACAGATACGCCTGAAATCTGGACTCTTCGCAATCTCGGAAGTTGATTGAGAGCTGCAATTTGTGCGAGTGTTACATCGTCCTCCCCAAATCGACAGGTGACGAGGTTACCGAGATATTCTTCCAATTTGCCACCGCTTTCGACCATCTCGACGAGCTGTGGCCACAAGGGAGGAGGCGTCAAGTCGATGAGGGAGGGGAGTTTCCACAAGAGTTCGAACATGGCTGACGAGGTCGGCCTGCATCGAAACGACAGGTTCTTGACGAAATGAGTCCTGTGAAGTTGTGAATCGAGAGCTGTCGAGAACGAGCAGAGTTGTTCGTCACTATCGATTTGGACGGATCGGTAAAACGCTCTTTCGTGATGCGGAAGGAGCCGTTTCGAGGGCGACACAAGGGATCTCTCGCCGGGGGAAGCGGCGGCAATTTCGAAGATGTAGTCGAGGAGTTCAGGAGGGAGAGAAGAGAAACGATCGATCTGCGAGAATATCGATGTCCTAAATTAGCTTAGTCTGAGACGAAGCACGGCACGCACTCACCTTATGAGTCTGCTCGTCAGGCTGAGTCCTCGAGGTGGTCGGTGTAGGTTGTTCCATCTGTTACGAGGGAGGAAGGGAAAGTCAGCGAAGAGGGTAGAGAGAACACTCTGAACATCGCGGAACTCACTTCGATCAATACTACGAGGTTCTACGCAGCTCAAGCTTGATGTAGAGCCTTTTTCGATGTCGCTAGTGGAAGCTAGGAGGGAGAAAATCGACTTCATCAAACTTGGTCTTTTTTCCCGCGCTTATTCGTCCCACCGCGCGCCTATCATCACCAACTTCGCTGAGGAGCTATCCGTCTTTGCTCGCTCCGCTATCCGCTCCAGCTCACCAGCTCACCCTGCTCCGACAGACCAGAGGGCTCTCCAGCTGCAGCGAAAAAAGGCCCACGGCGCTGAGAAGCAAGCACATCTCCGTCTGCCCATTAGGGAGTACAGGGAATCCTTGTAGCCTACGAGAGCTGATCTGTCGCGTTCGCAGCTGTACATCTTCCTTCGTTTCAAGTCACTCCTCCCTCCTCGACTCGTTCTCTTCGCCAATTCTACACTCTCCCCCTCGGTTTGTCCCGTACAACAGTTACAATTTGCTCCTGTGCACCCCATCGTGAGATAGTAGAACGGAAGGGCAGGCCTTGATCGGGAGTCGTAGGACGAATCTCTCGCTCGATGTCAAATGCAATGATCTACCAGACTCCACGACTCGTCGCGAGGCACTCAATGGGACACCATCCGTCGTCGAAGCTCAACGTGTGACATTGAGGGCGTAGTGGAAGACGACGTGATGCGTTGTAAAATGCGTTTGCAAGACTCTCGCTCGAACACAAATGCTCAGCCCGCGAGGATCACCATTCTCCTTTCGCTGGAATATCTCTACCCGTCCTCTCGAGTATACTCCGGAAGGGAGACGAGCCTAGCGCGTCAGAGCTCATAGGAAGAACGTCGCAGGGGTTCATACGATCGATACTTCTTGTTCGCAAACGCTGAGCGGACGCCTCGAAATGCATCGCGAGGGGAAGCCTGGGCGGCGAAGAGCATGAGAAAGTAGACGATAGAAGATTGCAAAGTAAAGTAGTATAACGACAAAACGAGCGAGATTCAAACTTGTACATCGATGATTCCGTGACCCTCCCAAACCGCGCTCCCAACCTTTCATTCTTCCGAGCTATCTGAACCTACAGAATCTGAATCCTCCTCCGATGACGATGAGTCCACCTCGCCTTCCTCCCTGTACCTCAAATTGTACGTCGACCATTTCCATCTTTCATCCGGAGGAATAGTAACATCGAAAGCTTCCGACATGTCGACCTTGAAGTATTTGAGCTTGTCCTTGGGAAGTTCTCGATCAAGGTCGACCAGGAGGGGAGGAAGTGGCACTCCGTGAAGATCGGCGAGTCGACGAGCGTCCTCGATGATGGAAGAATCTCTTCGAAGGTAGGCATCGGCGACTCCTCGGCTGTGATATTCGAGAATCTGTAGCGACAGAGTATTTCGAACCTCCTCGAGCGTCACATCGTGGAGGATCGAGATTCCGGCTTTTTTCGCGACTTCCTCCATTTCCTCCGCTACCCGGAATCCATTCTTAAATCCGCCGTTCTCTTGATCGTGGAAACTTCCTCTGACACCGTAAACAACGAAAGGTAACCGCCAACCCTCTTCCTCCATGTCTTCCATACTGAAACATTTATTGATTAACGCCCATCCTCTTCCCCCCTTATCCCATTTGCCCACTTTCATTTCTGCTTCTGCCCGTCTGATATCGAGTTTGCGTCCTGTATGGCACCCAGCATACTCGACTCTAAGGTATTGAAGATGGCGGAGTCGCTGCGGACCCCGAAAGAGTTTGAGGATATCGGGACGCAAATCGACGATCACGAGGCTAAGACTAATGAGATTGGGAAAGGGGATAGAGTTTTCGGAAAGATTGGATGGAACCAGAAGCGAAGGGGTTGTGATGGAGAGCTCTCGGAGGTTGGTAAAGATGGAGTTATTGATTAGGGGGAGATATCCGACCGGTTTGTCGCCTTCCCACAGGCTGAGAGAACGGAGGGAGGGAGCGAGGGGAGAGAGTATCTGACGAATCCAATCGTAATCGACTTTGACGAATGTGAAGAGCGCGAGAGAGACGATCTTGGCAGAGGGGAAGAAACGGAGGAACGAGGATGGATCGGGAAAGCCTGGAGAGGTGTCGTCAAAAATCGGACACCAGCTTCGATCAATGAGTAACTCCGTGACCTGATCGGCGATAACGAGGGATTGCTGAAGATCCGGAGAAACGCTGGCGATTTCGACTCGTCTTAACTTGGGGAGAGAGCTTAATCCTGTGAGGAGTGCCGACGATAGTTCGGTCATTCCGAGGCGGCAGGTTTCGAGAGACTTGAGGTAATGACCGGGGTTGTCGCCTCTTTCCACCATCTCGACGAGTTGCGGCCACTGCCTCGGCGGGGTCAAGTCGACCAGGGCGGGAAGTTTCGAGAAGACGTGGAACATGCGAGTTCGAGGAGGAGGAGCAGAATCCCCATAGCCCGAGAACGACAATGTCTTGACGAAGATAGCCCAGTGTGGTTGCTTCTTCAGGGCTTTCGAAAACGCTTTCAGTTTGGCGTTACTCCCGATTTCGACTGATTTGTAACGAGCGCGTTCGTGATGTGGTCGTAATCGCTTCGAGGGTGCCATGATGGGAAGCCGGTTTTCGTAAGCAGCGAGATCGTAGAGGTCGTCCAGGATTTCGGGAGGGAGGAAAGAGAATCGATCGACCTGTTCGGCAATGCGAAAGGTCAGCTTGCGCGAGGACAGTCAATATAGAGCACAGACTTACCTTCGACTGTACATCACTCCTCGATGCGTCAACTGCAAGCTCCTCCAGCGCAGAATGCACTTGTTGAGGCATCTGAAGAGAAGTCGAGGGTATCAGCCAATGTTTGGCCGGAGCAAGAGCTAGCTACATACCTCGGATGCCATGTCGAGCTGTAGAGCTATTCCAACCGACCGGGCGAGTGTCCTTGAGCTATTCGGAGATGTAGAGGGAGAGGAGGAGAGGAAACTCTCTTGCACTTCTCTCATCTCCATCCCTCGAACCCGATACAAGCCGATCAGCATATACTCAATAGTTTCCTTTCTGTAAGACCTGTCGTCCATATCTCAACAGCTACCGTCTTCTCTGACGAGTGATCGCGTCATTCAACCCTCCTGATCTCCAATCCTCTCTCTTTCCTCTCTCCACCTCTGAAACAGTCTACGAGAATGTCCACCAAAGTCATTCTCCTCGGATCTACCGGTGCTACCGGAAAAGAATCTCTCTCTGCCGCTCTCTCCTCCCCTTCAGTCTCGTCCGTCTTCTCGTTCGGACGTCGTTCCCCTCCAGTCGATAATCTGGCCGACGCAAACAAGCTCATTCACAAAGAGCTCGACTACGAAAAGTTGTTGCTTGAGAAAGGGACCCCGGAGTATGAGAACGAAGCGAAGAAATTGAAAGAGGCAGACGCGGATGCGGTTTTGATCACGTTGGGTACGACGAGGAAGACTGCTGGAAGCGCTGAAGCGTTCGAGAAGATCGATCGTGAATACGTCGTCAAGGTGAGCTCGATAGCTGCAGCTTGAGCTTCGTTTCGTTGTTGGTTTTTCGCTAACTTCTCGCTTTGGTCGCACCTCGATAGGCTGCGGAAGCTGCTAGGATCGAAGGAAAGACTCAGAAGCTCATCTACCTCTCTGTGAGTGCATGTCTTCAACAGCCCTTTCTTTCAGTCGACTGAACAAGCTCCTGTCTCCAGTCTGCTTCTTCCAACTCTGCCTCGAGTTTCCTCTACGTCCGCTCCAAAGGTACGCCCTCTCGTCTTTGCCGTGTCGGGGAAGTGCAGGACTGACTGACCCGGATGAGCAACAGGTTTGACTGAAGAAGCGCTCGCTTCACTCGGTTATTCCGAAACTATTATCGCTCGTCCTGGATACCTCGACGTTCCCGGTGGTCGTGGTGAGAGTCGTATCCTCGAAACTGGCTTCGGGTAAGCTTCCCACTCCTCTCTCCTTTTCGACAGTTGTCGCTGATCAGAGATCGGGATCCTCTAAACTCGTCTTGTAGAAAAGTCATGGGTCTCCTCTCAACCTTCTCCGACCGCGTCAAGATCGGAACCCCTGTTCTCGGTAAAGCTCTCGTCAACGCCGCGATCACGACCGGTTCTCTCGTCCCGAAATGGAGTCATCAAGAAAGTTTGAGAGGTGCTTCGATCGTCTCGATCAATAACGCTCAATTGATCAAATTGGGGAAAGCTACCGAGGAGGACATCAAGAAGGCTTGACTGGCCCTCTTCTGACATTGTTACATCTGCCGAAATGTCGTGTCGTGTCGTCTCCGATGATTTCCGGGTTTTGTATTGCTTGTGCTCTCGTCGGTTTTTCTGTTTGTTCGCTAGCTTGTCTCGGGTATACCGTTCCGTTGTCACCACTTTCCTATGCTACAGCTCCCTCTGGTGTCGGACCCAGACACTTTATCACCTCTTTGCAATTTTCATACCCTTTCGATCGTTTTCCGAATGCGCTCTCTCCAGTCTCAATGCACCAAGATCTCGAACACAGGGCTACGAAGGCAGCTGTGCTACAATGGCTCTCCTTGCGTTGTTCAGCCATAAAGTAGATGCTTGCAAAGGAATACGTTCAAAACTCGCTGGAAAGAGCGCTCTTTTCGGTTCAAGAAACCTCGTTTCCAAGTACTAAGCCCACTCTCAGACATTCCCATTCCGCTCCCCATTCCCCTTCCCATTCCCATTCACTTCTATCCGTCTCCCTTCCTTTTCGTTCCCTCTCTCCCTACTTGCACTCCTACTCCTCGATTCACTCTCCTTCCTCAACTCCTCTGCTTTGCCCACCACCTCCCTCAGACTAACTTCCCTCCCCGCTCTCTCTTGTGTCTCATCGACGAGTTCCCACGCAGGTAACCAATTCCCTATTTGAGTTGTTATACTGTGTGGAGTTGGGGGAGTCGAAGAAGAAGAAGAAGGGAAAGGAGAAGCAGAGGGAGGAGTTTGACGCAGACAAGGGTTGGGGAAAGTGCTGTGCGTTGAACCGATTGATGTATACCTATCCACACAAGATTCCACTCTCCTCTCGAATCAGGTCCTCGTCCCGAGAGAGGAAGAAGAGAGGAGGGAGGGAGAGAGCTTACCCATAATCATACAATTCACACCATTCTATCCCACCCCCGTTCTTCCCTCCTAGGGTCAGTTTGGGATGTCTCAAAAACTCCCATACGTCGTGATATGACCAATCTAGGATCGGATGAACCCTCATAAAACTTGGCCAGGTGGGATCCGTCGGATCAAACGAGGTCAAGTTCGCTATTCACCACACCACACCACACCACTTTTCTCTATCAGCTCACTCTTCATCACGATTTGAGAGAGGGAGAGGCAGAGAATGAGAGGGATAGGGACTAACCTCCATGTGGATCCGTCCTCCTAGTACCGACCAACACTCCCTTCACCTCTCCCTTCTCTTCCCCTAATCGGTCCTTCCTATTCTCTATCCAAACCCTCAAACTATCCTTCATGCTCTCCCCCTGAACCGCTTCTAATTCGAGAGAGTATCGACGAGAACAGAGCGAAGTGAAATATTCTTCTTGGGGAAAAGGGGAGGGTTGTCGAACGTAGATTGTGGGGATGGAGGGAAGGACGGAAGAGGGGGAGAGACGAAGCAGGGAGGAGGAGAGGAGATGGATTAGAACGGTACCTAGACAGAGAGGAAGGGTTAGTGGGGAATGAGAGAAGAGAGGGGAGAGGAAAGGGACGTACAATCTTTCCCTCCGTTGAAGCTTAATGCTAGATTATGTATCCTACACTCATTCTCATCGAGATCGGCTTGAGTAAGGGAGGGCGAGAGAGGGACAGAACTAACGAATAAAGTTGAATCGCTCTCTCTACGACTTCCAACGCATGCTTCACTTTCTTTCCTATCGGACTCGACTCCCCAGCTAGTTCGTATACTGCTTCAGCGTCTTCTTGAGTGAATACCTTCGAGGTTGAAGTGGTGGGAGTCGGTCGGGTATCGGAATCGAAACTCGCGAGAGCCGATTCGGGCATCGTACGGCGATAGAGGCGCTATGCGGTCTACTGCTATAGCTCGAGTAGAAGACCGATCTAGTGATGCGTCGAAAGCCGGAGAAGTGGTAGATCGGAACCTTGTGGAGGAGAGAGAGAAAGAGTGCGTGGAAAGTTCGCGAATCCTCATCACCTCCTCCACCTTTCTCAAACAAAGAAATGCAAGGTCTACCACAAGGAGCCCAATACGCCGTAGACGAGGTCCGTTCCCCTCTCTCGCGCTTAGCTCTCTCCTCGCGTTCTCGTTTTGATGAAAGATTCTCTTTCTCTAGTATGGAAGACCGTTCATCGTGATTCGAGATCAAGGGAAGAAAACTCGTATGCATGGATTGGAAGCGATCAAATCCCATATTCAAGCGGCTCGTACCGTTGCTGGGATCGTGAGAACTTCCCTAGGTCCGAGAGGTTAGTAAACCCTCCCTTCTCTCTGTCTTGCGGAAGGAGTACTGATAGAGTGGGAGAGTGTGACAGGGTTGGATAAGATTATGATTAGTCCAGATGGAGATATCACGGTAACGAATGATGGAGCGACGATTATGGGTCAAATGCAGGTAAACTCTACTCTCTCCCTCTCCCGTCTCTGTCTATCTATGAGTCAAGCTGATGGTGAGTGTACCGAGTCTAGGTTGAACACGAGATTGCGAAACTACTTGTCGAGTTATCGAAATCTCAAGACGATGAGATTGGAGATGGAACGACTGGTGTAGTCGGTAAGTCTCCTCCCTCTCCCACTCTCCCAGTCTCTCCCGAGCTGACGAGTCCATTTCCCACCAGTTCTCGCTGGAGCATTACTCGAATCGGCCGCTTCGTTACTCGACAGAGGGATTCACCCGATCAAAATCGCAGATGGATTCGATAAAGCTTGTGCAGTCGCCGTGAAAGAACTCGATAGGGTTGGAGACAAGATCGAATTCTCGAAGGAAGATACGACTGAATTGTTGAAGGTTGCTCAGACTTCTATGGGCTCGAAAATGTAAGAATCTCGGTTCATTCACTTTTGAACCTTGTACTGACTCCCGGTTTCGAGTGCGATAGTGTATCGAAAGCACATGGATTATTCGCTCAAATCGCAGTAGATGCCGTCCTCACCGTCGCCGACCTCGAACGTAAAGACGTCCCCTTCGACTTGATCAAAGTTTCCGGTAAAGTTGGAGGATCGCTCGAAGACACTACTCTCATCCGTGGAGTCCTCCTCGACAAAGACATGAGTCACCCTCAAATGCCCCGATCCGTCTCGGACGCTCGAATCGCGATCTTGACGTGTCCGTTCGAACCTCCTCGACCCAAGACGAAACACAAGTTGGATATCACTTCGGTCGAAGAGTACAAGAAGTTGCAAGAGTACGAGATGGAAAAGTTTCAGGAAATGATCAAACAGGTGAAAGATACTGGAGCGAATTTGGTCATTTGTCAATGGGGATTCGATGATGAGGCGAATCATTTGTTGATGCAAAACGATTTACCCGCCGTGAGATGGGTTGGTGGTCCCGAGATTGAGGTAACTACTTACTCTCTCTTCTATCTCGTTGAATCGTTCACTCATGTCTCGTTACGTTGCAGTTGATCGCGATTGCAACGAATGGAAGAATCGTACCGAGGTTTGAAGATTTAACAGCGGCGAAATTAGGAAAAGCTGGAATCGTGAGGGAAGTTTCGTTCGGTACTACGAGGGATCGGATGTTGGTCGTCGAAGATTGTGCAAACAGTCGTGCCGTGACCGTGTTCGTTAGGGGTTCAAACAAAATGGTCCGTAAAAATTATTTTCCCTTCCTCCCTTACTGTCTCGAACTCATTCATTCTCGTGTTGATACAGATTATCGACGAAGCGAAACGAGCACTCCACGATGCCCTTTGTGTCGTCCGTTCCCTCGTTCGCGACAACCGAGTAGTCTACGGAGGAGGAGCCGCCGAAATCGCCTGTTCGATCGCCGTCTCCCAAGCGGCCGACCAAATCGCTTCGATTGAACAATACGCGATGAGAGCGTTCGCGACCGCACTCGATTCGATCCCTCTAGCGTTGGCGGAGAACTCCGGGTTGGCACCGATTGAAACGTTGGCGGAAGTCAAGAGTAGACAGGTTAATGAGGGAAATTCGAGGTTGGGAGTAGATTGCGCTGGAAAAGGTCACAATGGTTAGTCCACTCTCATCCTTCCTCTCTATTATCCGTCGATGTTCGCACTGATGATCTTGAAAACTTCTCGCAGATATGAAAGAACAATTCGTTTTCGATCCTTTAATCTCGAAGAAACAACAACTCCTCTTGGCTTGTCAACTCGTACGACAAATCCTCAAGATCGACGATGTCATCACCGCGGGCGGAGCCGAGGAGTACTAGAAAATTCCAAGATTTGCAAAAAAGAATAACTCGCATAGGATAGAAGAGACAAGCAGTGGTTTTCGGTCTTTGTTCGTTTGTTTGATCTGCAACACCCCACTACTTTTCTCTCTGTGTCAGATACCCCTCAACTCGATGCTTTGAGTTCTCACGAGAGGCTTCGACGCGAGTAACGAGTTTCAAATGAGTTCTGCGAACAGGCAGATGAATTCTGGACACATCAAGCGAGATAAACAACGAGAGAGGAAAGGATTGGAACAGGCAAACGAAACAGAATCAGGGAAACAAAGGTGAATAGTGCTACGAGGAAAGTAGAAGACAGAGATACACGAAACAGGAGGTTAAAGAAAAACTTCGCTACGTTGAAGTGAAGAACCGAGAGCGTTCAAGTCGTTACTTGGTGGCACTGAAAGTGATCTTGAACGTCTTGACTTCGAATCCTCTCAATTTGACGGGAACCGATATTCCCGATTTCTCGTCGGTTCCAGTCGAGTCGATTTGCGAAATCTTCAATTCTTCCAAGTCTCGCTCGAGGAGCTGTCGGCACAAGCGCGAACATCAGTGCGTCGTTCGAAGAGATGATGAAGCTCTTCAGAAGGACAAGACTCACATCGCAAACCGTAACTTTCTCAACTTGCAGTCCACTCTCCTTGATCTCGAGCTGTCCTTCTCCTCGACCTCCGAGACTCTCGTAAACCCTGACAATGACGGTTGAACCGTACTTGGCCGGACTCGTTGAAGTACTGAAATGATCTTCTTCCCCACGTTTGATCGTGTCGAGAATCAGGTTTGGAGTCGTTTTCGAGGAGAGAGCGATCGGGGATGAAGGGTGAGGAGGGACCGGGAGAGGGATGGCGGACGTGGAAGAGGAAGAAGCCAGGCGAAGATGGAGAGGGTAGTTGAAGTGTCGAGCGACGAGGGGAACGTCGGAAGAGAGGAAGTTAGAGCGGTGAGGATAGACTGTGCGATGACGACGGATCGGTGATCAGTTGACTTTGGGCGAGCCAGTGGTCTACAAGAGCGAAAGAACTCACGAGCGAAGCAAAATGCATGTTGGCCTTGGTCTTGATCAGCGTCGGGAATCGTCGCAGCTCGTAACAAACTCAACCTGATCGTTCCTCCCTCGACGGCATGTCCGTACTTGCAGTCGTTCAAGAGAGCGACTCCGTAACCGAACTCCGAAACGTCGCAGAACCTGTGAGCAACGGACTCGAACTTGGCTCGATCCCAAGTCGTGTTGCGATGAACGGGTCGTTGAGTGTATCCGAATTGATTCTCAAAGACACTGTGAGGTAAAAATGATTCAGTCAGGAGAGGGTCAGGTAGTAGAGAGTGAACAGGAACTCACGCCATGTCTCCGGTCGGAGCGATCGCCAAAGGTACTTCCCACTTGAGGAAACGGTGACGTTCGTGCCAATCGACTTGCGAGTCGAATTGGATCAAGCTGAGAGTATCGGGTTTGAGCGAAGGTGAGAAAGCGTCGAGTGAAATCGTGCACTGCTCAGGCGCAAAAAAACAGTTAGCTCGAGCTCAGCTGAATCCTCCGTTAAAGGGCTGCTTACCTTCATGCGACTTTGGCCAATATGGAAGACGGCTTCAACAGAGGCTCGCAGAGGTCCGTCTTCGATGATCTTGACTGAAGAAGCGTTGACAGGCTTCTTCGTTTCGAGATGGAAAGCATCTGGTTGAGGGCGACCAGACTGAGCGTCGAGGCCGAGCGAGATGCAGTGAGAATTAAGGAAGACGCACCGACGTCCCAGGCATCCCAGTTGAGAGGAGTGTCTTCGAAGATCACGAATCCGGCCGTTTCACCTTCGACGAGCAATTCCCTCTCTGCAACCTTGTCGAACACAGAAGTGAGACGACCCTCAGACGAGATGACTACGACGAGTTGATCGTTTGAGAGCGTGATAGAATCGTTCTCGGTCTTGCGAGCTGGATCAGTTCGGAAGTGTGTCAGCTCGCGGACGCTCAGACTGTAGCTGAGCGAAAGATGACTTACCTCGAACATTCCACCCTGCCTTGTGGATCTCTTCACTCGTCTTGCTCTGAGCGAAGAGACCTCCCTTTTCGCCAACTTCGAGCACGACGTAAGCTGAATCATCTCCATCGGCTCGACTGGGTTGAATCGCAGCATCCGAAAGAGCTCGAGCAGCAGCGAGAGGAACCTTGTGGAGCGAGCGGCGAGGAAGCATCGTAGTCGAAACGGCGAAGAGAGTGTCTTGAGCACCGGTGGCAGATTCGACGGAAACGGTAGACGGGAGTAGAGCGTCGAGAGCACTCGAGAGAAGATCAGAACCTTTCTCAGCAATGTTCGCGTAGATCTGTGAATTGTCGAGAAGTCAGCTATGTGTCAGGTGCGGGGAACTTCGTGTGGGAGAAAACAGAAACTGACCCTTTCCGCATCTTCGTAGACGAGCCCGATCGCACTTCCAGGTAGAACGTCATGGAACTGGCAGAGGAGAGCTGCGGAGATCACTTGGGTCAGTAAGGCGCAGCTTCTCAGATAGTGTCGAGAGAGATTCACCGTCTTCCCAGAGAGGCTGCAGTCCGTCGCGAGGGTACTTGTAACCTCCCTTCTTGAACTTGCCTCCGTTCTTGACCTGTAGCAACGACGCGAGAGTGCCAATGAACTCGATGTCGTGAAGTAGGATCTCGGTCTTTCGGTTGTGTCGCTTGATCGAACCGTGTGAAGTTGCGGTTCCTCGGTGAAGTTCGAGGTAGAGTTCTCCCGACCTATGTGAGCAATCAAAATCAACGAGAGAGTCGGACGATACTCAAGAGCTAGAGACACGTACCAAGTTGGTAACTTCTTTCCGTTGTCAGTCGTTTCGACGAGATTGTCGTAAAATTCGTCAACCGACGTTCCCATTTTGACTTTCGGGATCTCCCCGGCCTCATTCGCGACAGCTCGGCAACGTCTCAAATTCTCGAGCATGGGAGCGAGAGGTCCTCCTCCACCATCTCCGTTTCCGAAAGTGAGTCTGCGAAGCTCAACGACTGTCAATCGAAGAGCTACGAGAAACCATCGAAGCTACTAACAATCCGGTAGGAGAAGCCTGTAGAGACTTGTGTCCTCTCCAGGTGTTGAGAACGTCGTCGACCGAAGCTGCGGCAGTGTACTGCTCGACGAGATTCGAGACCGTCAGCTCGATTCGCACAGGTTCAAGTCGCGAAACGATGGAGAACTCACAGTGTTTTGAGGACAGAAGTGACAAACGATCTGAGTTCCATCCTGACCTTTCCACCTGAAACTCGTCAAAGGGAAATCGTTGAACTGGTTCCACGAGATCTTTTGCGTGAAGAAGTAATCGCATCCCGCCAATCTCGCCAGTTGGGGGATTTGAGCGTTGTAGCCGAACGAATCGGGAAGCCAGAAGGTGCGACAGTAGGAGCCGAAGCGGGATTTGAAGAAGCGTTGACCGAAGAGAAGTTGGCGAACCAGAGATTCTCCAGAGGGGAGAAGTTGATCCGATTCTACCCACATTCCACCTGAATACGAGCACACTGTCAGCCTGTGTGGTGCGAGACTCGAGGAGAAAGGGAGTATGCGCACCGATAGGAATGAAGTTTCCATCCTTGACTTTCGCTCGAATCTTGTTGAAGAGGAGAGGGTAGTCCTTCTCGAGCCAAGCGAATTGTTGAGCTTGCGAAGCAACGAAACGGTGCTCGGGGTAACGATCCATGAGATCAAGTTGAGTGGACCAGGAGCTGGAGGACGAATTCGTTCATCAGCTTGGTCTGCGAGCGAAATCGCTTCAGAACCTTTGTCTTTGTTTGTGGACGTACCGAGCCGTCTTTTGACGAGTTTGAGCAAACGTCCACTGTTCCGATCGCAAGTGAGAAAGAATCAGCGTCGAGCGTCAACTGCGGGAGCATCTCCCTCGAGAAACGAGAATCATGAGCTTACGAGCCAAGCAGTGTCAATGTGACAGTTCCCGATTCCCCAACTATCGACCTTACTATCATCTTCTTGCTGGTAGACCTTGTCCTCGAGCTCTTGCCATTTCTTCCCGAAGACTTGTTCAGCCAATTTGCGGCATTTCTCGATTGATGAAAGGTCGTACGAGTCAAAAGCGTTCATGATATCTAAGCCGCGCGGTGACATGTCAGTTTTTCGCCATGGACAACCTTCGGGCCCGAGAAAAGAGGTGGGAAGTTACCATTTCCAGTTTCGAGGCATTTGTTGCCGAGAGGGGATCGTTCAGGTAGAGTTCTCGCAAGATCTTTGATACACCTATCAGTTGAAGGGACAGCGTGAGTGATCCGGCTGAGACGATGGACAGAGAGGGCGATAAAGAATGGAAATCACCTGAAGTCCCAAAGCAATCGCCAGGCATCCATTCGGGGAACGACGAGGTCAGCCGAGCTGAGCTTGAAGTAGCGGTTGTTGTCTGGAGGTCCGTTGGTTTCACCCATTCCGTTACCGAACATGGCATTGCAAGAGACCTATGCAGGTGAAGAGCAAGATCAGTCGAGGGTCTTAAGGGATGAAAGTGAAAACTCACCTCGATGTAGTACTTGTAGGTGCTAGCCCTCTTCTCTTTCGGTAAGATAAACTCTACGCGTCTCATGTAATCGTAGCCACCCGTGAGACCTTGTAAAGGACATCCTTCGGTATCGAAAACACATCCTTCGCACGACGGATCGAACTCGAGTTGAACTCTTTCCGCTTTCGACCAAGATTCGGGAACCTTGAGAGTGACTCGGAACCAGTGGCTGTTTCATACGATTGAGCGTCAGCTGTATGATACGAGTGAACAGCGGAAAGAGGCTGACTTTGTCCAAGAAGGACCTAACGAGATTCCCTTTTGAACGGGTTTGAACGGTTTCCTGATCGCCTCTTCGAAGGGTGTCTGATGAACGATGGCATTCGACGCAGGAGGGTCAGCCTAACCATTACCCGACGTGTGAGAGGACGTAACGACTCACCTTTTCCTTTCCTGGCGAAGACCAAAGTTCTAGCTGAACGTGCTCCTGATCGTCGATCCTGTGCTCGAACAAAACTTTGCTGATCTTGGATTCGAACTGGTCGAGTCGTCCTGTGAGCACAAGGGAGGAGGGATCGGACGATTAGCGGGGAAGAAACAGGTGGATGAGGTTACTCACCGAGAGTGAGACCTCGGAAGTGAGGAGGTTTCGGGCCGCTCGGGTCGAATCGAGGATAAGGATCTTGGGGTACCATCTGAGCTGTCGTGTTCGGTCAAGAGGGAGAGAGAGAGGGGAAGGGAGATGAAGAAGAGTGGGGGCAGCAAGAAGGGAGAAGGGTGGGTTCTTGTGCGCTTTCCCGGTGGTCTGTGAAGGTAAGAGTTTGGCTCAGGTCTATCGGAACAAGTAGCGGGGATGGAAGGTGAAGAAGCGATCTTCGAAACGTTGAACGTTGCTCTCCTCTGCTTTCCTCACACCAAGCGCATTCGACGGCATGCTAGGTACAATACGCTTCGACAGAGCTCTCTCGTCTTCATAATTGCACAACTTTCGACCATCTCGTCCGACTCAACGCCCACTTTGGCCAGCTCCTCGTGTATCGTCGTTCGACGCTCGACTCTTGGCTCTCCTCCCCTGTCGCTGGAGGGGTCAGGGCTGAATAGACTCCGGAAGAGAAAAGCGGGGTCGACGCTTGCAAAGATCTGTGCTTCGTCTCGAGGCTCGAGCTGTGAAGAGGACTTTCAACTTTCAAGGACAAATTCGGCTTGACCTTTTCCCCTCCCTCCTCGGCCTCCGCTCCACTATGGCTGACGGCGACGACTTCGATCGCTTAAGAACGTTCTGGAGCCAGGCAAGTGAGCGGGAGGAGGCAGGATCGAAAAGGGCCTATTCGACCTATCACCTCTTCCTGTTCTTGGAGGAAAAGGTTTGGATTTACGAGACCAGTTTCGACAATGATATAACCGCCATTCGCAATGAAATGGCGAGACTTCCCTCGACGAGGAACGTCCGAGAGGTTCGTTGTCTTTCTCCCCCTGTTTTCTACCGTTCCTTCGCCTTCGAGCTGCCGCTGATGCGAAGCTTTTTGCTCCTTCGCCTCAGATCTCGTATCTCAAAACTCACTGTCCGATTCTATGGAGGGACGTATGCGAGGCGATCGCGCGCCCGGAGGTCGTCAGGAAGATTCCCGACAGTGTCCCTGTGATCTCCGAATCGACCGAGGCGTGGACTCACCTCACTCTGCCGTCTGAAACCGGTCAGTCATCCGATGGCTTGACCGCCGACGAATGGAGGTACGAAGGAGCAACTGAGGCGGAGAAGGAAATGCGACAAAAAGCCCGGTTTCTGTTCGCCACCACATTGATCATGTACTGCATCCACGGTTCGGCAGCGTCGCCGCCACGGGAGCTCGTGGACGAGATGAACAAACTGGGAGGTCCTTTCGTGCGTTTTCTCATCGTTTCCCTGTTCAGGTTCAATATGCTGATTTCCCTTTCGTTTCGCGCAGGAGCGTAAACCTGTACGTTGTTCAGTCTGCGTTTTCTTTTAGTTATACGAGTCACGTCGCTGATGTGCGCTTGTCATGTCGAACAGGCGAGGAGGCCTGGATGGTTCGAAATTCGTCGCATTCACCAAGTCACCCACGCGAACTCGCTTCGTCAGTCTCCCAACCTAAGCCTTCGTCAGCACAGTATCTACTTCCCTCGTGGCGTATGAACGATGCAACTTTAGTTATTCCTGCGAATCGAGTCGTTGAGCCTTTCTCAGATCCATTGAGTCCCAGACCTTCCCCTCGTTTGTCTCGAGCGACTACACGTGCGAGAGCAGAACCGTGCGTTCAATAGAGGGAACCCTCGGACCTGAGGAACAAAGCGTCGAGGTGTCACGCTTTGTTCGTCTGACAACTCGACGCTTTGTTCCTTTTTGCTTCTCTTCCTCCTTCACATCATCACTCGCCAAAAATGTCGCATATGTTTCGAAACATGATCAAGGCGGATCGAGCATCCTCGTACGCCAAAACCGATCGAATCTGGCATGACGCCGAGACAACCCTCAACAAGAAAGCGACCGAGGCGGAAACAGCAAGAGACGCAAACTTGGCGAGGAAATGGTCGACGTCGTACTGGGCCTGCTTCCTCGTAACGAGCATCTTCCACCTGATCTGGCGCGACAAGGATCATCACGTCAACGGACCGGACACCGACGACTGGAATTCGATCTACTCGGAATCGAAAGCTTTGTTCAAGAACGCTGGCGACCCCGGTGAGGTTCGTCCCTCTTTTCTTCAGCGTACCACGCGCTCAGCCGCTACTGACGACTTGTTCTGCTCGATAGGCCCGTCAGCTCATGGAAATTTGTCCTACTCTGTGGAAGTACCTCTGGCGAACGCTCTGGAGCTACCAATACATGCACAAGCTCGTCGATTACTCTGAAGCGTCCCACCTACCGATCAAAGGATGGGTCAAGGAAGTTACGACGTCGCCTCCTGGGCTGAGCAAAGAGGAGTGGGAGGGAGAGAGTGTCGACCTAGAGAATTGGCGTGAGGAGGGGCGATTCAACTTCATCGTTCTCATCTTTCTTTGTTCGGGAGCGGGGTTGACGAGCGTACCTAGCGAATTGGTGACCGAGATGAACAAGCTAGGCGGGCCTTTCGTAAGTCGCCCGAAAACGCTCCTTCGTCCTTTCCTGTCCGACCTCCTCGAGATGTTGACCCGTTTCCCTCACTTGTTCTCTGCGCAGTTCCTCGAAGATGTAGGCAACCCCACTTCCTCCTTCGTTGACCTGCGCGAATCCTTCTTGATTTCCTTTCATGCGACAGGGGAAACTTCGTCGTCACCGCCCTCTGAGCGTTCAAACTTCGCTGTCGCGACCCTCCTCTCCCCATTTGACTCGACGCAAGACGATTTTCTACTTCCCGGAATACTCTTAGCTCTACCTCCCGTGTTTTGCCTTCTCCTTTGGCTTCCTCGAAATGGACACTATCTGTAGCTGGCGACTACGCTGGTTTGAGCCGTATTGCCAATGCTGATGAGCGAGTCAAGGTCGATGCGAAATAAGCGAGCACCGAGAGATGATCGAGAGACTGAGCGCCTGAAGCAACGGCCGGGTCTCAAGGTCGTCAAGCCGAGTAGCTGGGATGTGTGATCGTATCGAGCGAAGCAAGTGAATGATGCGGAAGAGAGAGGTGAAATTCGCGAGAGCCTCTCTCCCTCAACACTCAGCTCCGAGCATCTCCATCGCCCGCTCGCCGAACCCAGCTAGGACATCCGACGCGACTCTCGACCACTCCCCTCCTCTCGAAACCAGCCCAACCCCCTCTGCCTCGCCTCATCTCATCGAAAGTTCCGAACTCCAAGATTCGATGGCTTCCTCGTCGAGCGAGAAGAACCTCGCCTTTACTTTGGTCGCAGATGAAGGAGATCTAGGCTATCAAATGCAGGACTTGCGCGCCGCGTTGGAAAAGGGAACGGATGAACTCAAACTCGACACGTTGAGGAGGATCATCGTTTCAACTCTCAATGGACAGCCTCAGGTGAGTCGATACGGAATCAGATGGCTATAGCCATCACACGAGTACGCGTGAGCAGAGTACTGACGTACAATCCCGATTCGAGTGATAGCCTGCATTGTTGATGCCGATCATTCAATTCGTTCTCCCTAACAAGTCTAAGCAGATCAAGAAGCTACTACAGTGAGCATACGAATCAATCAGCAGCTGGTCTAGGCCCCGCGGCTGATCCATTTCCAAATCTTCACAGCTTTTACTGGGAGATTTGCCCTAAATACGACGAGAATGGTAAACTCAAGCAAGAGATGATCCTCGTTTGGTGAGTTCTTCCCGATCTTCAATGTGACACAGCGCTCTTCGAACTGACTAGATGTATCTGTTGACAGTAACGCTATCCGAAACGATCTCGTAAGTTTTCAATTCTTGTCATTTCTCGCAGCTTTTCTGGTTGACTGACCTCCCATGACCCTATTCTAGCAACATCCCAATGAGTACATCCGAGGTGCTACCCTTCGCTTCATCCAGAAACTCCGAGAACCAGAACTCCTTGAACCTTTAATCCCGACATGTCGACAATGTCTCGTGAGTTTGATACGACTCCTGTACCGCTTGCACGAGCTAATGCGGAACATGATATGCCAGGAACATCGTCACTCTTACGTCAGGAAGAACGCAGTAATGGCCATCTTCACGATTTACAAGAACTTTGATTTCCTCATTCCCGACGCTCCCGAACTTATCCAAACGTTCATGGCTGCCGTAAGCCCTTTCCCGACTCTTGTCGTGCTCGTAGAGCTCACTCCTCTTCTGCGCGCCCTCAGGAATCCGATACAACCTCACTTCGCAACGCTTTCGTCATGCTTCAAGCCGTTTCTTCATCACGAGCAGTCGAATACTTCCTCTCGATCTACGATCAAATCCCCAACCTAGACGAAATGATGCAGTTGGCAGTTATCGAGTTGATTAGGAAGGAATCAAAAACGAGTGGAGCTGGAAACGAGGGAGCTTTGAAGGTGCGTTTTTCCTCCGATTCAACGAGTTTTCGAAAAGGAGGTTCTGACCACTGGCATCATAGGCGCGGTACATCAAATGCATCTTCGAGTTGCTCAACTCGGGATCTCACTCGGTCAAATACGAAGCTGCTGCGACTCTCACTACGCTCACCCAAAATCCGGCCGCTGTCAAAGGTCAGTCTTCTCTTGCTGCTCAAAGACGCACTAAGCTCACCCCTTCCCCACTCTTGCAGCTGCCGCCAGCTGCTTGATCTCCCTTGTCATCCAAGAACCTTCAAACAACGTCAAGACCATCGTCCTCTCCCGCATCTCTCTCCTTCACCAAAAGCACGAACACGTTCTCGACGAACTAGTGATGGATATCTTACGGGTAGTCGGAAGTCCCGATATGGACGTACGAAGGAAGGCACTCGAGATCGCGTTGGATATGGTCAGCTCGAGGAACGTTGAGGAAGTGATTGGGTTCTTGAAGAAGGAATTGATCAAGACGCTGGATGGTACTTTCGAGAAGGTGAGTCAGTCCATTCATCCGCATTGTTCTATCACTAACATGATCGTTCCTCAGGCTACCGAATACCGACAACTCCTGATTCAAACGATTCACTCTTGCGCGATCAAACACTCCGAAGTCGCCTCTTCCGTCGTCCACGTCCTCATGGAGTTCCTCGGCGACGCATCAAACGCTTCCGCCGTCGACGTGATCGCATTCGTACGAGAAGTCGTCGAGAAATTCCCGAATCTGCGAAGTGGTATCGTCGACAAACTCTTGCAAACTTTCCCGGATATCAAGAGCGGGAAAGTGTTTCGAGGTGCTATGTGGATCGTTGGAGAGTACGCGGCTACGAAGGAAGAAGTTGGGGAAGCGATGTCGAAGGTTAGACAGGTTATCGGTGAGATCCCGATTTTGGCTTCAGAACAAGTGAGCTCTCCTTCTCTTTATTTCATTCTCGTCAGAAGCGAGAACTCACTCGCTTTCTACTCGCAGCGATTACTCGATCAAGCCGAACAAGAAGCTCAAGCCTCGACGGCTGATCAAATCAACGGAGAATCTCAACTCACGCAGAAATCCGTCCCGACAACGACTACTCGAGTTCTCGCCGACGGTACTTATGCGACCGAAACTGTCTTCTCTGCTCAACCTTCCGCCTCTCGCGCTGCGAACCTCGAAGCCGTCAAGGCTGCGGCGAAACCTCCTCTTCGAGCTCTCATCCTCGGTGGAGACTTCTACACTGCGACGGTTCTCGCTGCTACTTTGACTAAGTTGGTTCTGAGATTGAAGGAGTTGAGCGAGGGAGACGACAAGACTGTCAACGGATTACGAGCAGAGGTGAGTAACCTCCGGAAACTCTTCGCAGAGAATTCGAGAACTGATCGATCGTGACTTCGTACAGTGCATGTTGATCATGACTTCTCTGATCCGAGTCGGACAATCCCAATTCTCTGCCGTACCGATTGACGAAGACGCTCAAGAACGAATCCTCACCTGCCTTCAATGTCTCGCCGAACTCGACAACCCAGCTCACGCCGCGAAAGTCGAAGAGATCTTCCTACAAGACACCCAGAAAGCGTACACGATGATGATCGAACACGAAGCGGTCAAGGCGAAAGAGAAGAAGAAACGGGAAGAAAAGAGTAGTCAGATCCAAGCCGACGACCTCATTTCGTTCCGACAACTCGCGAAAAAGACGAATGGAGCAGAAGCGGACGAATACGAACTCGATCTAACGAAAGCGACGGGAGCGGTTGAGGCGGCGAAAGACGATTTCATTTCGAAACTTCAGAGGGTTGTTCAACTTACCGGATTCTCGGATCCCGTCTACGCCGAAGCATATGTCAACGTTCAAGGGTTCGACATCTTCCTCGACGTCCTCATCGTTAATCAAACGAATGAGACGCTACAGAACCTCACTTGCGAATTCGCTACTCTCGGAGACCTCAAACTCGTCGAACGGCCGACAACCCACACTCTCGGTCCTCAAAGTTTCCAATCGATCAAAGCTACCATCAAGGTCAGTCGTGCTCTCTGTTGTGAGTGAAAAGGGCAAAGATTGAATCTCTCGATTGTCGCAGGTTTCATCGACGGAAACGGGAGTCATTTTCGGAAACATTTTCTACGATGGAGCTTCCGCTTCGAACGACAGTCAATGCGTCGTCCTCAACGACATCCATATCGATATTCTCGATTACATCACTCCTGGATACTGCAACGAGGCTCAAGTAAGCTGTCCTGTCTCGCTCTTCTTCCCGTTCTGATTAACTTATTCCTTTCCGATAACAGTTCCGAAGTATGTGGACCGAATTCGAATGGGAGAACAAGGTCAACGTCTCGACGACGATCGACAACCTTCGAGCTTGTGAGTTAACTCTGTCGACTTCGATCCTGTTCCTCGACTGACTCATTTCGACTGCTGTTCAGATCTCGCGCACATCATGTCCTCGACAAACATGGCCTGTCTCACTCCCGACGCCGCGCTCGAAGGCGATTGTGGCTTCCTTTCCGCAAACCTCTACGCACGCTCATTGTTCGGAGAAGACGCTCTCGCGAATTTATCGATCGAGAAATTGGCCGATGGTACTTTGACGGGTCACGTCAGGATTCGATCAAAGACTCAAGGAATCGCGTTGTCGTTGGGAGACAAGATTACGGTTCAACAACAGAAAAAGTAAACTCTCCAAGTTTCCTCATTTTCTTTCGGTTCCCTCTTTCTTGGTTGTTTTCTCTTTTTTCTGCTTTCTTTTGTGTATTCCCCCCTTCAGTATCAGAAAACCATCACTGTTCTCTCCCTATCTGACTGTCACGAGAACGAGGTGGCGAGAGTGAGAACAGACGATTCCAACAACAAAAACGAGGCAGAATCGGGAAACAAGCGAAGCGACAACAACAATCGATACCTCAGAACACTGGTGCAGCACCACCTGAAAGAGCTAAGCGCAAATGTACGAGTTAGTGTCAAATCGAGGTAGGAAAAACAAATCAGCAAAACTTACCCCTGCTCCGCATCCAGACCGGCTAGCATTCGAACCTCCTCCTGCTCCTGTTCTGTGGTACCATGACCTCCACTGCGCTTACTCCTTCTTTCGCCTGCAACCATTTCTTCACCTCTACGACTTCCCTTGAAGGCGGGTTCGAACTTGGTACTCCTGGTAATTCATAGATATGCTCGTTCGGTAGTTGTCCTACTCTCCCGACGTAGGAGAGGGAGGAACTGAGATCGGAGGAGCAGGACGAGCCTTGAGAGGATTGGGAGAAAGAAGAGGAATTGGAAGGAGACGAGGAAGGCGTAGGAAGCAGGGATTCGGGGGAGATCTTCGTAGATAGAGTGAGGTACGTAGAGTGCGAATAGTCGAGCTTAGGTGGATTCATCCTTGCGCGTGTTTGAGAAGAGAGGGAGAGAGCCTCGCCTCCTTCTCTTGCCCTTCTTACTCCGTCATTCGCGCATCATGACCCCTGTTTACTCTCTGATTCCTCCGCTCCAACGCTCGCTCGACCTCACGACTATACTCGAAAACACTCTTCCACCTGTACTCGCTTGGCTCACCGTCTCTCCAAGATCTTTATTCGAATCGAGTCGACTTCCCGACTACGCCTGGTAACATCCCCGATCGCTACCGACGTACGAACAGCTTTACATCCATCGCAAACTATATCTACATCGAAGCAAGGAAACGAGACAGGGGAAACAGCAGAAGGGGAAAATATCGCGAATTGAGTCGATCAGAACCCGGTCAGTCTATCGATGACTGAGCTCCTCCTAACACCTTGACTCGATTGCAAATGCGCCATAGAATGCTGGGGGACTGCTTCCGGACGGTTCTCTTTGGGCTGACGATCTAGAAGTCAGTTCGACTCGTCGAAACTTGTCGAAGGAACTTTGAAGGACTTACCTGGTGTCGAGCATGCTTGTCTTCTTCGAGGACTACTTAAAGGAGTTCTCGGGCCTGAGTGGACACTCCGAAGAGGTTAGCATGAGTATTCGTCATCTGTCTCTCGAAATGTCGCGAAACTGGACTCACATAATCAGCCGCGCCAGCGGACGAGAACACTTGACGACCTGGCACCGCGACGGGTTGTGTCTCCGTATCTATACGGTGAAACGGGTGATCCTGCTTGTGCTGAATCTTCGCGGTCCTACTCCATTTCGCCAACTCGGCTGCTCTCGTCTGTTGCTCTTGTTGCGCCTTTTCCTTTCTTCTCTGTTGTCGAGCTTCGGCTTCTCTCTCTTGGATCTCGCTGTGCGGAGGACCGTCGAGCCATCAGCCTCGCACAGAAGCTCAGAAGAGGACTAACAGACTCACCCGTTCGATAATTGACCATGCCTCGCATTCCACATTTCATACTTCGTCCTCGCTACTGGTGAGTAGACCTCCTTGGACTGTGCTGCATGGAAAGTTGAAGCAGAGTGTGGGACGACTTCTTGCGAATCGTTCGGGAGTCGGTAGATTGGTTGTTTCGAGGTCATGCTGAGGTACTTGTCGCACGGGATTTCGATCAGTAGTGGAAGAGGAGGAAAGAGTAGGTTGGGCACTCGTGGTGGGGTTCCCGCTTCAAACCTTTTCGACAAGGGGAAACACGGACCTTGTTCACCTGCGCCCTTTCTGCCTGTTCCCCTTCTACCTCGGCTACTTATCGGCTCAATGGGCTGACGGCTGAATGACCTGGGGTTGTACACAGACCCACGAAGAGAAACAACGTGGTTCCTGCTCGAGATAGTTCAACCGACGCTTCGATCAACTGACTCGATGTTCGGATCTTGGCGTAACAGCACGAGCACAGCTGCCGAATGCTGAACCGATTAGCGACGCGGAAGCAGCGAACGCTTCCACGAAATGCTCAGCGAAATTAGTCACCGTCTCGCGAGGTTTCGCCGGAATATGGGCGAGCCCACAGAAGACAGCGCTACAGATTGTTGAAATCGGAACTCTACTGCGCGGATTTGAACGCATGCGAAACACAGAGCGACCTTGAACAGGCATTGTCCCGCACTGCCAATCAGGAACATCTTCCTCCTTCCGAGCGTCTCGATCGTGAAGTAACTGGCGCAAGCGGAAGCAGCATAGATCGAAACGTTCACTCCACCGAGGACTGAGAGGTCAAAGATGCTCAGCGGGCGTTCATACGGTAGAGACGGACAGAGAGCAAGTTGAGCTTACTGAGCGACAAGGTTCGTGAAAGACCGAGGTACTCTTGAAAAATAGTCGGTGAGGTGTGAGCTCGAGGCTGAATGAATCATTCAGTTATCCACGTGTGCACAAACCGTGTGCGACCGATAGAATCAGCTACGAGCTGTTTCGAGTTGAGGTCTTGTCGTTTCGGATTCGTGCAAGGCGAAAACGATCTCGTTGAGAATCCTGTTTAACCTTTTGACACTTTTACACCACACCAGGGGAAAGCAAAGGAAAGAAGTCGTGGAAGGAGAGAGAAAACGAAAGGTTATTTGTACTTAACGAGAGTGAACAAAACCCCAGGAGATAATAAAGTAATCCTTCTGTCTATAAACGGATCTGCCCCGGTCGAAAGTAGTAGATAGAGAGGGGGAAGGAGCGAAGAAGTCGAGATAATGAAAAGTTTGCGAGAGAGTTTGCATCTTTAGGCGGCAATCTCAGCTTGGCTTTCGGCAGCGAGTTTCCTCTCCTCCGTCTCCTTCAACGCCTGTTTCGATTCCTTCATCCTAACCGTCGTCGACTCGAACGATCTCATTCCTTTCAATCCCCATCTCGAGAGCATCGAATGATCTTCGTCCCATCCTGAAGTCGGGGTCGTCAACATCCTCTCACCCTGCACGAGCGAGTTCAATCAGTTCAAGAGGAGAGGAGAGAAGGAGGAGAGAGGAGGACGGACAGTGAAGATGGCGTTGGCACCGGCCATGAAAGCAAGGGCTTGTTCAGATTCAGTGTAACTGATTCGACCGGCCGCGAAACGAATGATCGAGCTACCGACAAGCAGAAAGAGGTCAGTCAAGGTGTCTTTACAACGTGAGGCGAAGGAAAAACTCACGTAGGAAGAACGATACGAGCGGTAGCGACGGTACGAAGGAGTTCTTGAATCGTTACACGTTCGTTCTTTTCGAGAGGAGTACCAGGGATGGCGACGAGAGCGTTGACGGGGAACGACTCGGGAGGTTCAGGAAGTCTAAACAGCCAACGAACGGTTCCCAGTCAGAATTGCTCAGTTTCCGTTCGAATGGAAGAACAGTGACAACTCACTGGCTCATTTCCCAGATCAAACCAACTCGATCGCCGTCATTCTCTCCTAATCCGATGATACCTCCACTGCAAACACTGATTCCAGCAGATCTAACGGCTTCAATCGTTTCTAATCGTTCATCGAATTTGCGGGTCGTGATAACCTACTCAACATGAACGAGTCAGCCTCACCTATCTGCCTAACAAGGAAGCTGGAGAGATGAGAGACTGACTTTGGGGTAGTATTCACGAGAAGTGTCAAGGTTGTGGTTGTAAGCGGTCAAACCGGCAGTTTTCAATTGAGCCGCTTGTTCCGGCGTGAGCATTCCCAAAGTCGTACAAACTTCCATATCCAATGCACTAGATGGTCGCAGGACATGCTTCAGTATATTCCACTTGAAGGAGAGAGGGAGAGGGGGAGACGAACCGAACTCCTTCAACCATTTTCAAAATCCTTTCGAACCCTCTCTTGCGTCCAGACATGTCTCGCCATGCTGCTCCCATACAGAATCGAGTAGATCCATTCGCTTTAGCTTTTCTGGCTTCACTGTACTCATTTCAACATGCAATCGTTTCATCAGTTCTCAGTTTCTCGATTTCCTCGGAGAACTGATCCCTGCTCTAGATCTAGTCCAGAGAACCAAGAGATCTCACTCACGTGAGTACAGTCTCAACATCGGTAAGTTTCTCTGCTTTGAGTCCAACTTTATCGGCGTGTTTGGACGATTGAGCGCAATACGAACAATCTTCGGAACATCCTCCAGTCTTGATGTTGAGAAGGGTACACAGTTGAACTTGGTCGGGAGGGTGGTTGAGTCGGTGGACTGATGCCTACTCGCACAGAATGGGATTGATCGGGTTGGGGAGAGGTTAGTTGAGAGAATTTGTGGGGTTTCGCGACAGATTTGAGGAAGATAAGAGGGGAAGAGACTCACAGCACGGAAGATGAGCTCGAACAGAGGGGTGTCGTACACTTCTTGTACTTCTTGACGTGTCCAAGGTTTCGGTTTGTTGAGAGGTTCAACTTGAGTTGCGTTCCCTCGAACGAATTGATTCCCGATCGATCTAGGTCGAACCACTTGTCGAGCTGTAGTGAGTAGGAACCTTGGAGTAGCCATACTGCAGAGCGGGAATTCAGTCGAAAGTGGAGGAGAGATAACAGGAAGCCGTTTGCCGTTGAGAGCGAATCGATGAATCTCTCTCTCTTCTTCCAACTCTATGTTCCGAGCCACTTCTCGAGCCATGTCATCGTTCAACAAGATCCCTGCCGTCCTCCCCAAGCTCCCTTACTCGTACGATGCTCTCCAACCTGCCATCTCGGCTACCATCATGGTTAGTTCTTCCTTCCCCCTCTTCTCCGCTCCCTCTCTCCCTCGGCAGTCCTCACAACTCACACTCTCCACTCGCGCTATAGGAACTTCACCACTCGAAGCACCATGCTACCTACGTAGCCAACTTCAACAAGGTAAGCTCGCGGTCTCTGTTGCGAGATTCGTGTTCCGAGCGAAAGAATGACTAATCTGACGCAATCTCTCAACCGTCACTCTTTTTCGCTTTGATAGGCTTCTGAAGAACTCTCTGCCGCTATCCAAGCTCAAGACGTCAAGAAGTCGATTGCCCTCCAAGCCGCGATCAAATTCAACGGAGGAGGTCACATCAACCACTCTCTCTTCTGGGAGAACCTCGCCCCTACTTCCCAAGGAGGAGGACAATTCCCGTCTTCGGGACCCCTCGCCGAACAAGTCGAGAAGGATTTCGGTGGTCTCGATGGATTGAAGAAGGCGGTTAACGCTGCCGCGCTCGGAATTCAAGGTTCTGGATGGGCTTGGTTGGGATTCAACCCTACCACCAAGAAGGTGTGCACTACCTTCTCTCTGGATCCCTCGAGGTGGAGCGGAGACTGAACCGAAACGCCGAGTCACTCACTCACGTTTCGACATGTGGGAACAGCTCGAGGCCGTAGCGACGGCGAACCAAGACCCTCTTCTCGGCTACGTACCTCTCGTAGGTATTGACATGTGGGAACATGCTTTCTACCTCGACTACGTAAGCTATCGCCGTCTTTTGCTCGATTTTGGGGGCATTTTTGACCAAATTTGAATCCGTTTGTTCAGAAAAACGTCAAGCAATCTTACCTCGATGCGATTTGGGGAGTCATCAACTGGAAAGAAGCCGAGGCTCGTCTCTCGAAGGCTTAAACCGACCAGTCCTGTCTCCCTCGACTTGGCTCGACTTTGATGATATCCGGAAATGAAAAACGGTGGATGAAGGAAAGAAGTTTTGTTCTCTTTTTGTGTGCGGTTCGAATTCAACAATGAAGTTTCTCCCTACGTCTCGGTGTGTGATCCGGACCGAGAGGAAGAGGTGCGGCGTCTCCTGTCGGAGGAAAGATTTTGCATTTTGCAGAGAACCCTGAACGACAATTGCCAAACCGCCTCTCAATGCGCCGCTTTCGATCTGTTCTGAGCTGAACAAGTAAAACATCAAGGGAGAGCATGTCGAGGGATCGAGGAACCCGAAGTAAGCCAGACGAGCGGACGTCAATGATGAACTTTCCGGACGGTCGGAGAATCGACAAGGCTTCGTCGACTTCTGCCAAGTACCTGTGTCCTCGACCATCTGCGCATTCAAGGGCTGTGGAGTCGTGACTCCAGTTCTGAAGACAGTCGACACTGGATGTGGTGGCACAAAGGTAGCTGAGGAAATGATTGTCTTCTACTGACTGGCTACAAACTCTTTCCTCTCAGTTCTATGCGGTCGTTTGTCTTCCTCATCGGAAGCAAGTGATACTCGCAGGACTGGAGGCGTCTGTGATCCTTTGATAGAGGAGGAGATACCCTGTAGAGACAAGGTTCGATATTGTAGTCATTGCTTTTGGCAGCTCTGGTTTCGCTAAGGCAAAACTGGAGATCGAGATCGGTAAATGTCAGCGTCTACAGAGCTCGGAAAACATTGAAATTGCTGCACTGTGATGATCCGGACGGTTCCGTCCGCCTTGGAACTGTTCGAGATTCGGATCGAATGAGCTCGAAAAGCGTTTTCGCACCTGTCGAGCAGGTCAGCTTTTGAGGCATACAGGTAAACCACCAACCAAGCAGACGCGTTGATTAGAGAAGCCACAGGGCCGGCGTCAAGCAAGTACGAAACATCCAAGCGCGAGAAACCCGTTCACGAAGCAAGGAACGGAGCATTGAGGTACAATCTGGCAGCAAGTCGTACGAGACCGCTTCAGAATGGGATCAGAGCGGTTCGAGATGAAGTTAAGGTCATTCGTCCTGAGCTCGAAAAGGACGAAACGGGCGGAATTTCGTGACTCATGCACACCCGAGCATCTCGCGCACTCCTGACGCTCCAGAGTAGGATGTACCGAAGGAGGTGCGAGTCCTGGATGTTGTTCGGTGTTCTTGATGAAACGTTGAGAACCAATCAGTTGGTGCTCTTGAGACGTAGGAACGTTCGACCGGATAAACGAGAGTTTCGAATGAACGCAGTGATGTCTTCTGCAAGTGCTGGGTGGAGCGAGAGGGCGTTCGAGAGATAGAGTGCGAGGTGAGAAGGGAGCCACATTTTCGGATTCGACTGTCAGAGGAAGGGAACGTCAGTCAGGCAAGCTCAAACACGATAAAACGACAGGGAACGTTGAACGCACAGGAAGTTTGGCCAGTTCCTCGTCATCGAATGACCTCTTCGGTTCTGAATCCTCCTCTACGAGTTGTCTCGGTGGGAAACTCGGTAAACTTTCGCTTCGATGTTTGAAAAGCGGTCGGTT